>NC_139704.1:39436631-39619131 GCF_964188405.1 Protomyctophum parallelum
ATCAAGTAAATCGCATCAATATTTTCGACATATTTGCCCATCTGGTAATCAAGCATTTTCCATCCATTTAGGTCCAGGGAAGTCTACAAAGTAGAAATCAAAGGACATTAAAGTGATAATGGCAAGTCAGAGACTCAAAAATAAGAAGAACTGTGACGTCTGGTGGTCTGTGTGAGGGCTAGTTCATCACTGCAAAACCATTTGAAATTGCATCTCTCAACCTAATTTTAAAGCAGTTTTATTTTTATGTTGACTATGAAGAAGGTTAAAAAAAAGCCATAATTGTTTTTCCACCTGCAATAAAATAACCCCCCTTCTACATTTAAACTGTGTTACTACGATGGCAACGGGAGGAATGCACCTTTCTGTTCATCTGCTGCGCGAGAATAGGAACTGTCTGGGTGATGGCCATTATGGATCCAACTAGTGCCTGGGCATTCGCTCCGCCGGGATCACTGAAGTGTTGGAACTAACAAGCTCGGGATGCAGGCGGTGGTTGCAAAATGGGATTTTTGTCCTGAAAGCGTCTGGGTTTGCTCCCCTGTCTTCAGCGAGGCGGGACAGACTGAGGAGAGGCAGTTTGGATGAGACTGCATGAATTGTCTACTCTAAATTATGGGCTGGCAGAATTGAGACTATTAGATCTGATAATCTGGCTAATGATCTATCTATCTATACTCTGGGGGTATAGAATTGAATGAGCGCTCCATGTGTGCGGGACCTCCATTTTCATACTCTCTTTCACAAGCGTAGCTAAGTAGCTAACGTGAAGACTGTAACTAATGTGCCAGAAGACATGCAATCGTTTAGGATTAGGCACAATCATGGATGCGCACACATACTGTATGGAAGCACACAGACACATGATGCCACAGCCACTTCTCTGTTCAAACTTTAATATAATTTATACATGAAAGGGAAATGCATTCAAACATGACACAACATGCACACGCGCATGCGCGCACGCACACACACACACACACACACACACACACACACACACACACACACACACATTGCTCCTACGGCCTCAGGGTCGGAACTCTGCACAGATTAAAAGAAGTGTCATTGACGGACGAGGCCCCTAGCTCCTCCCTCTCAGGGATGTCATGGTGGGCTTGGGAGCAACCCACTTCATTTCACTAGCATAATGGGTAAACACAGTGTGATCAGTCCAATTACCCTCTCGTCGCAGAGGCGTTCTGGCGGGATTGGCCCGCGGAGATGGATAGAGAGAGCTGTCGATGTGGGAGAGAGTCACACAACAGTAGCTATAGCACCTGCTGCCTGGAGCCTTCACTTGTATGAATCTCAATTTGTTTGTACAGCCGTGCACAAGACAGTAGCCAAGCAGTGCGCCCTCTGAGGGTGGGAGCCACCGGCTGCCCCCCCACCTCGCTCTGACTGCAGGCTCTGTGCTGTCTGATTGTGGATGTATTGGTGTGTTTCTCATCAAAGAAACCATCCAAAGCTGGGTCCTAGGCTAGCCCTAATGTTATCCACCCACTGTATTGTTTTCCGCTTGGTTCGTAGCCTGCTTGACTTTCAAGGACTTTGAAAGTTTTGACAGCTAAGTAATATTTCACACTTCACTGTTGCAAGGTTTTTTTCCCCTTCCCCCTCATAAATAACTAACGGCAAGGCTTGCTTCACATGTTCTTCTTGCAAGTTCTTTGTGGTTACCTCTGAAAGACTCACAGTTCCTGAATAGATGTGCGTAACCTTCACAGAATTAAGTTATTGCTACCACTTAATCTACCTCACATCTGCCCTCACATTAAATGGACGTAATTGGATAGGCTCTTTGTCCTGTCCTGTGATCCAAAGACATGCTAATCAGCCGTAAAGAAAATCGAAGTCTCCCTTCCTCAGTGTCCTCCTGGAATGTGGCTATAGCTGATGGAAATATAGCATTTGAAAGATTGAGATAAATTCACAGTGAGAAATAACAGAGAAAGTAAAAATGACTCAGTGGAGTCAGATAATTGAACGTAATACCTTTCAAATAGCATATTGATTGAAAAAACATGGAAAGGAATGATAAAATCTCTTTGTTGTTTAAAAACCCTGGCATGCATGGTTGCATGCAGTGCAAATGAATGAAAGATGTTGTAGTCTACACAGTATGATGCACATTGTAATGAGATGAAAACACGTTTGACAGAGGACATTTTTGCCGTGGGTGCATAAGGCATCAGGTAGATGACAGGGAACATGACTTCAAAGAATTCTTTCTTATCTTGGGTCTTTTTAGATTGAGATGGTGCTATGGTGCTTCATGTCTTGCTTTTAGTTGCCTAATTCATCCACCAACGATAATGGTGAATGGTGAATATTAACACTTGTTACATTTCATTTGACAGAGAGAGAGAGAGAGAGAGAGAGAGAGAGAGAGAGAGAGAGAGAGAGAGAGAGAGAGAGAGAGAGAGAGAGAGAGAGAGAGATGTTATCAAGATCATGTCATGATTTATTATCTGGCAGTTCTGGGGTGAATTCATTGAAATATACTGCATCTTGTTTTACCTCTAATATATCTCAGTTGTCCCCACCTCTCCAACAAAACACACATGGCTAGTATAGTATAGGCTACAGTAAAGAGGAATCTGGACCAGAATGCTGAAGGACAATACATTTTTTTTTTTTTTAGATATTTTTTTTGCGGCTTACGCCTTTTATTGATTTTTTAAGGGACAGACAGTAGGCTGACAGGAAACGGGAGAGAGATGGGGGGATGACATGCAGTAAAGGCCGTGTCGGGTCCGGGAGTCGAACCCGCGGCACACTGCGACTGGATTACCAGTCCGGTGCCCAGACCGTTACGCTACGGCCTGGGCCTGAAGGACAATACATTGACCATGGATGTAAAGTGCTGTTTTTCTCTCTATATCCATCTGTCTGTCTGCCTGTCATTCTCTCCCCCACCCCTACCTCACTCTCTCTCTAACACGCGCACACACACACACACACACACACACACACACACACACACACACAGGAACTCCCCTCATATGTACACTAGGAATCTGGGGCTGCTGTAAGAAGTGCTGAAGGATAGCACCTGGAAGTCCTTTATCCTCCCTCCTCTGTCTGAGTAATTTCTTTCTCTCTCTCTAAAATGCATAAAATACGTGACAAGTAGGCTACAGAACAGACATAATACATTCATCTACTTTAGTGATTCATCATCATCTGATTGGATGCAGGATCCTACATGTATCCCAGTAGGGCAGGCTACTTAAGTTATTGTCTTAATATATTGGTTGCAAAATCTTGCTCAGCCAAAAATAATTGTTCAACAGCTCCGAATTGAATAGTACTTTTGGGGCAATAGTCTATCTCCACAGGAAGGAATCAACCACCTCCTGGAAGGGTCTATCCGATTCCTTGGGCTAACATTATCTGGAATAAAGTTTTACATTAATAGTTAATTGAGAGAGGGGGGGGGGGGGGGGGGACAGCACTGGGACACTGGGTCTGTTCAACCTTGAGAATAGAAAAATCATGCGTTTGAGTGTAACAGCGCTTGGAAATCCCTGCTTGTCCTCCACGACGCCGGGCTCTGACAATTCCTGCAGTCAGATTTGCGTTTGCATGATGCGCAGCGCCTCCCCAACTAGTCCCCTCACTTTGACAAAGTCCTGGACGAGAGCGGGTCTGCTGAAGTGTTTCTTCTTGGTCCTAATGGAAAAATCTATCTCAGCTGTTGAATGTCCCCGCGTAGTTGAATTGGTTTATATACAGGTTATCTAATTGTGTTTATTTATTTATTTTATTTTTTTGTTGTCTAATTTATAGCTATACCGAGATCAGTTTGGGTGAAAACAATGTTCGGCTTGTGGTCACTGTGTTATCTGTCGCTTTTGGCTGTCGCGTTTGACCCTTTTCGTCCCAAGTTAGAGGCACACGCGGAAATAAGTTCTCCTAAAACGATCAACAGACTTCACCGCTTGGAGATAATGCCTTTGGCGAGACGCGCAATCCGACAACCGACGGGGGTCAAAGTGGCAACAAAACCCTACAATAAAACAACTCTTACCAATGGTTATGATGAGATGGAACCGGTCATCTCCGGACTTGTGGAGGGAAACTATGCTAGAGAAAGGAGACTTGGGACGGAGGAGCACAATGGGATACACACGAGCGCCAAAAAGGTACCAAACAGTCCCAATCGTTTATCATCATCCCGTAAAAAGTATGACACATTGTTCGAGGACAGCCATACAGTGTTGTTAGGGGACACGATTCGTGACAGAAGACGGAGAAAAACTCGGAGCGTGGCTACAACGGTCGCCGAGATTTTGGATAGGAGTACAGCTGTAGAAGCGCTGGCGAGAGAGAGGATTTTGGAGACAGCGCAGGGGGTTTACAACCCGAGAGCCGAATATCGACGCGTCGGAGAAGAGACCAGAGGGTCCAACAACAACAACCCGAAGCAGAACGAGGCGCATCTGGACACCTCCACTTTTGCGCTGTCCGGAGACTCTGCGCACAACCAGGCGATGGTGCATTGGTCTGGGCACAACAGCAGTGTGAGTTTCAGATGTACAAAACACACACACACACACACACACACACACACACACACACACACACACACACACACACACACAACCCCATGGCTGTCACTAAATGTGCGAGAATAATGCAGACTTTTTCGATCAGAGTGCAAACCAGGCAGCAAAACTGTTTCATAATACAACATATATCATTTGTCAAGTCCGTCTGGTCTGGGTGGCCATGCAGGGTGGGGTAGTTTATTGGCTTAATATACATCATTACGCACAGCTGTCGCCCATAATTGAACGCCATTCCCGTTTTAGTCACTAATTCAAAACATTAAAAATTAAACAATATACACTAATCTATTCATGAATAAACCCATCATATAATGTTCCCAGTTGTTATATATTGTTACAGGTCACATATTGCGCGCCTTTTCGTGCCGACTTATTGTTTCACTGTGTGATATTGTCTCTGCCCAATAGTTTGCTTCAGCAATAATTACAATGAAGAACATAGCTGTCACAACCCACAACTTTTAATTGATCGTTAGCTTGCCACAGCAGGTCGATTCACTCGACACTGAGTTATGGAGAGGTGGAAGCATTTTGAACATACCATTAGGCCATAATCAAAACACATTAATTATTTATGAAATAATCAAGTTCTTGTATTCACAGGAAGGTGCAGCTGCCGCAATTAAATGGGATTGCACCCAAAGTGACACGATCTGACACTGATGAGACACACTGAGTGTGACCTTTTGGCAAATGAAGTATGACTTTGCCTTTGACATTTGGCTCACACACTTAGTGGGTTTAATTGCCCGGTTGCGTTATCTTTGTCGTCCATAAAGTATGCTACTTTTCACTAGTAAAAAGGGAATTCTTTGTAACAGTGGACTCCCACAGGGAGTAACCACTGAGTGTCCTGGGGTTATAAGTACATCTATACTATCTATTTATCTATCTATCTGCATCCATCCATCCATCCATCTGTTTACATGTGCTATATTGTCTGTATAGTTTTTATTGTATAGTTATTATAGTTTTATAGTTATTATTGTTTCTCAAAGTTTCCATTGAAATGCATCAAAGTTTCATCTATCATAATAAATTAACCTGCAAAGTATTTTCCACTATACATTTCACATCACATGTAATTTACATTTGACGTTTACTCTTTGCTTTCTAGATTTCTGGGAGCCAAAACAAAATTAAATAAGTGATTTGGAGGCCTGCCCTATAGTAGGCCTAGATGTAAAAATTAGAGCTGATACTAAATTATTGATGATGATTGTCACATCACTGACACAAAACCCATTGTAACATAATATGTAACACTGCTTGAAATTGAAAAATGATAAAATGGCTGCACATATACTGTATACAGTGCACCTCACTCCCAAAGGCAGAAAGCTTAAGAGGGAGACTTCACTGGTAATGACATCAACAAGTAAAACTGATAAAATGAACTAGAACTATTATTAGTAGTAGTATCATCATTATATCAGTAACAGTATTTAATACTAAAGGTTTGATTGAGCCTATACCGCTTCCGGTATGTGGTATCTCACATAGGGGATATTTGTTTATATTACAGACAATAGATGTACACTCTAAGTAAAATCTGTGTGTAGTTTATTTGTTCCAAATGTCCAATGATGGCAGGTGTCTTGACAATATATGATTGTAATACTGATTTTAACATGCATGTTTTTGGCCATTACATCCAAGTAGCTCATTAAATTGAGCCATCAAGCATGCGACAACAGCAGGACATGCATTTCGGCTAATAATTCACTGTCTGACAGATCAATATCTGTGTACAGTTTGTAACATGGTTGTTGAGCTGAGATGTGGCTGTGCAGATGATTGATATTTTCAAACTGCATCTATGGCCAACACAGACCCCCCTCCCCCAACGCACGCACGCACGCACGCACGCATGCACACACACACACACACCCACAGGACAAAAAAATGTGGCAGATGATTTGGTTTGGTGGCTCTTGCTTGGTGTGATGCATTTGTCAGCAGTCAGTGATGTTATAAGCTGGATGTGATGTACAACTTGCACAGACTTGGCTTTCCCTTCTCCGTGACGGACGACCGTTCTAGGATGTAAAATGTTAGGGCACTTAATAAGTGTCCCGATTGACGATAAACACCCTATAGCTCTTTAGCGGTATAGGAGCGGTCTGTTCGACTCTGTTGTGCCGTGCCTTGTCCATAATTATGCTGAGGTGATTCTCTGGTCAATCTCAGTTGTCTGGTATCTGAAATTGGACACTTGCTCCTGGTCATCTGAAGGGGGAGTGGGGTTGGAGGAGCACCAGATGAGGCCAGCTGCTCCTGTTTCCTTCGATATAAATCTCTTGGGTTTTTGACGTGTTTAAGTCGGAGGTGCTTTAGACTACAGCCCAGCCTGTCAGTTTGTCAGTTATCTGTTACGTTGCCTTGTTTGTTGCCAGAGATGAAGAATCAGACGAGCCACCTGGGTCATGTCATAGACGTACTTAATCAGAACGTGGCAGTTATTATGGAACATAATCTCCTCCGAATAAATAGAGAATATGCCAGCGGCGGCGGGGATGGCGCGGCCCTGGGGGATGCCTGCGTTCATAATCGCTTCATTACGCAGACAGCCATTCAGTTTCGCATGCCACGACCGTTTGCAGGGAAACTCCTTGAGCCATAAAATGAGAGTGGTGGGGTAGGCTGGCAATTCACAGAGGTGTTTGTGGGTGTTAAAAATGGATGACAGGAAGGAAGTTCAGAGTCCTGGAAAAGGCTCCGTCTGGTTTCATTGAGATGTTGAGGGTAAAAGTGACAATGCTTTTTATTTGGCTCATTTTCCTCATCACACCTAGCTCTGTTTAAAAAAAACACAGACCATTCTGAAGTAGTATTACTTTACTTCCCGGGAAAGATTCCTTAAAAGCCACTTGAAACATATAGTACTTCAATGTATGATGAATAGCTGATCTATAAGCTGATCTATAAGCTTGTACGATGTGTTGTGAACTTGTGAGCCTGTAGATCTGCTCATTTTGTGATTTAATAAAAGAAAGAGAAATGTTCCCAAAATAGGGATGCAATGTTTAATATTAACTCATGTGATGGTCAGTACGTACTGTATATACACAGTAAAGTCCTCTGAGCATAATTGTATGCTTTCTGTCAACCTGAGTAGACATCATTGCCTCTGCCTGACAGTGTATTCAGTTCATAGTATAGTAGATTTATTTAAAGTCATGCTTTAGAAGTTCACAATTTCAATGCAAATGGCACACTGATCCAAATATTTCTTCCCAAAGAATGTACTGCCAGTCGGCTTAGCATTATTTCACAGCTTGTCCACGAATTCTCAATAAGCCTGCCCATGATGATTGGGCCGTTCATTCTGCCTGTAAATTGTAAATTGACGTGTGGGAGGCTGGGAGCTTCTACAGTAGCTAGACGGAGGGGCTTTTCTTCATTGATGTGTGTGTATGATTAGTGGCTGTCACAATGCTCCCACGATGTACACATATGTACAAGTCCATGTGGCACACTCAAATGCAAACTGTGGCTGTGCAGATGATTGATATTTTCAAACTGCATCTATGGCCATGTGGAACACAGACCCCCCTGCGCGCGCACGCGCGCACGCACGCACGCACGCACGCACGCACACACGCACACACACACACACACACACACACACACACACACACACACACACACACACACACACACACACACACACACACACACACACACACACACACACACACACACACACACACACACACACACACACACACACACACACACCGTACATTTCGGGTGGAAACCTGGAATTGTATATCCAAAACGATTTCTTGGGGGGGTCAAAGATAGCTAAGCTCAGAACTCTTTGCAATCTCATGTTTTTTTAAACTTGTAGATTGGCTACTTTTGCTCCTTTAATGTCACACTGTAGTATGAAGAAGTAGGGCATTCATTTACGAATAAACATAAAACTTTTAAATATTTGCCCGACAGCAAAGCTATATAGAGTATATACTGTAAAAGTGAAGGCCGACTCAACATGGGTTGGGTGTTAGCACTATAGTCATTGCAAATAATAAACATCTAGATCTTTTTTTATTTTATTATCTTGAGGCATTTGTGTCCCCTGCTGGCTGGAGGCCCCCACGGCACCAACCCCATAAGCCTGTTCATTAATCCGATGCAGCTCCAGCCTTTAGGGCTGATTCCAGGATGCTGATCGACACACTGCAGGATTCTACAAGAAGCCAAAGCCAGTTCCTGCAGATTGCACCCTGCGTATAAGCAATAATTCAGAGAAATTCCACTTCTTACTTCATGCCTATGTGCCATTTTTCATGAATCATTTGTGTTCAGGGACCATTTCCATCACATCACCAGGGGCTTTCGGCACTTCTTCAGCACTCTGCTGTAGTTTTGCCTCACAAAGTGCATTTTAAGTATGGAAAATGCCTCTCATTGGTCGGTTCAAGCACACTCATGTCCTTGATTTCTCATCTCCGTTACACACTACAGCACGCACACGGACGCGCACGCACACCCATGCCAGTATGCATGTGCATGCGCATACAAGTGATGCACATATTTAATAAGTGCTGCTTACATGTGAATACACATGCACGCACACTACATGTGCCCACACACACTTTTATGTTGTGGATTTAATCAAAGTGATGAAGCAGGCACAGAATAAAATTTGACAGGTTTGCATGTGATTAATTAGTTTAATAACTGTCACAGCATGGTAATGTGGACAGATACTATAGCTGGGTTTGGGTCATAAAGTGTATGCATTTTATTGCGGTAATCATCAAGTCACAATTAACATGTAAATGTGAAGATGGCCTCCCAGTGTCATGCTTTATGTGTCCTGCTGCCCCTTACAACTGCAGTCACATTGTTTTTGTAAAGAAGCCACTAAGTAATTACAGAAACAATGCCATCGAGTGCCAGATAATTTAAAGTCTTCAGTATTATCTGCCCCGCCCATCAGGATCGATATCTAAACAAATGAGTGCATTAAGCATCGGGGAGCATAGCAGAGGTGAGGCAGGCGACATTATGCTATGACACTCTCTGGGTGTTGAGAATTAAAGCACACTGCCTGGAGCGACACAGGGGCTTCAGGTACTATCATGTTTAAAGATAACCGTGGCTGCTCAGGTGGCAGTTGCTGTGTGTGTGTGTGTGTGTGTGTGTGTGTGTGTGTGTGTGTGTGTGTGTGTGTGTGGTTGTGCGGCTGTGCACGTGTGAGTGTGCGCGTGTGCATGCAGTGGTGGAGTAAGTATCCAGATGCTTTACTTAAAAGGGATATAGGTCACCCAAAAAGTTACTTATTTTTCATCAATTATTCGAGCCATGAAGCCTTGGATTCATGGAGAGTTTTGTTTTTGTCGCATTCCTAAGCCAATAATTTGCTGAGTGGCAGAGAGTCACTCAATGGAGACTCTTTGAGTCTCCTACCGTTTACTCTGCCAGTCATCAAATTATTGGCTCAGCGAAGAATGCGTCAAAAAGTAAAATGTGATTTCAACGCTTCATGGGGTGTGTCATTTTTTGGGGGGGAACTACTCTTATAAGTAAAAATAAAATTAAAAGGTCTACAAGACTAGGCCTACATTCAATTTACTTTAATAAAAGTACACAAGTATCGGCTTCAAAATGTACTTAAGTGCTAATTAAGCTAAGCCCTAGTTTAGTGCTGCATTAAGCTCACAAGTGAGCATGAAGTACAAAAGAGGTTATGAGTTAATGTATGTTTTGTAATTATGTAATAATAACATGCTATAAGTCTGTGTCAAATCCTATCTAAGCCAACAGAAATGCTATCTAAGGGGTTAGGGTAAGTGCTATGGGCCATGATGGAGTCTGAAAAGGTGGGTTTTCAGGCTACGGCGGAAGATTGGGAGTGATGCTAAACAGAAATAGGGATATAGGGAAGGGACACACAAAGCTACATGATGGAGACGGTGTTCCACCGCTCAAAAAGAAAAAAATAAGCAACGTACACCAACAAGTCTTTGTGAGGTGCAGACAATCAGGAGGAACAATAGCATATGGAAAACAGAGGAATACACTCAACTTTCAGATGCAATTCAAATGTGTATTGTATAAATATATTTTCATATTCTGGCTGTAGCCTTTGTGAGTGTCTCTGCAGGCAAGGACACACGTTTACTGTTCAAGGCGAGCCATATGCAATCATTTCACACCGTCATGATGACTATTACTAATAGACTGCATATCATTCAAAAGACCCAACTATAATCACCAACAATGTGTGATTATTGTTGTGTTACTGAGTACTGAACCCCAGTACTCGAGTCAAAGTATAGATAGTGACAGCTATCTATAATCAAATTAGTACTCGAGTTAAATTACTGGAGTACAATTGCTTTCTCTCTCTCTCTCTCTCTTAGCAGGCAACAGTGCAACACTATCTCTCTCTCTCTGTTTCTGGCACAACAGCGCCACTTTTGCCCCTACTGGTACTCTAAACATATTCACAGTCCCAGACATTGCTATTCCTTGGTGTGGTTGCACCACTCAAAAATACTGAATCAGTCAAAAGTATATGCTTAAAGAAAAACATTCTGTATTGAAATGTAGACATAAGACAAGTTGATTTTCCTGAACCTTAAAGTCTTGAGTGTACAGTGTTTGATGAGGTCAGCTCCATATATGGAGATCTAAGGGTGGCAGCGGGGGCAGTGTCTTGAGTGTACAGGGTTTGATGAGGGCCCAGGTAGTTTCGGGCCTGTTGAACTCTAGAACTCTAGTTTTCGCCGTCTATGGACAGGTATCAGTCAAAAGGGAGACATCGAAGAGGAAGGACAGGTGGGGTGGGATCAACATAATGGAATGTCAGAACAGGTCAGCTCCATACTGTATATGGAGATGGAGGCGTGAGGTTTTATGGACGACTGTAACATTGCATGGTCATCATACACTTACGTGTAGCGTTTACAGAGTTAGGCTATATCATAACCATTTATATGGATCGGTTGGTGACCATTGATTAAATTATTAGGTTATATTCATCGCTGCCAGCATGGGTTAACGAGATAGCTCAGTGCAACATAACGAAAACCTGACGCTTCAGCTATCGTGTGATAATCCGATTGATCTTATAAAACATTTAAGCATAGGCCTATGGCAAGTCAACTGGTTAGGTTAGAAGCTCATTTGGTGCGCACACCAGAGGCCAGCCAAGTCTCACAGCGTTCACTTCTCTCTGCTGTACTGCCTGCACGCAGTGCATGCTGCTGAAATGCCAGCGTGCTGCGCCCCCGCCTCCACTCATCCTCCTCCTGTCACAAGTGAATCGCCGAGCGCAGCCCTCTTCAAAATAAGTACATACATGTAGGCTTACATGTATTTTTATTATAATAAAATTCTTAACAAATCACGGAAAATCACTGAGCCCGAGGCTCGGCCCGGCCCGGCCCGACTAATTAGCATATTTATTGGGCCCGGCTCGACCCGAAAACGTCGGGTCGGTACCGGTTTGGCCAGGACGGGTTCGGGCAGAGTTTGAGAACTTTACACTGGGCTAATTTCCTTACTGGACTACAATTCCCATGATGCTTTGGTGCACTGCTCCTCCTTGTGGATGGAGGAGAGCTGTCTTAGACTGCATCCAGACAGTAGATTTACGAAGATGCCAAAAGCCTCGAGCTGTTTAAAAACCAGGAAGAGACGCCTGGCGCTCACGGCTTTTGGCATCTTCGTGAATCCACTGTCTGGATGCGCCCATACTGAGACAACATGTAGTCCAGGAAGGAAGTGGAACTTTTGGCTTGGCGCCACGTTGCCAACTTGTAGACCGGCTATCTTCACTACACTTCTCAATTTGTATTACATATATATATATATATATATATATACACACACACACACACACACACACACAAACAAACTTATACATTACTCGTTTACATTTTTTATTAATTTACATTTTTGTTTAATATATATATATATATACATACACACATACACACACACACACACACACACACACACATACACACACACACACACACACACACACACATACAAAATGTAGGAAAATAAAATTTGATTTTTACAGAGAAAAACCCAGGTTTTTCTTTTTTTACAGCAGCCAGTACTAATGACCTGTTGACGTATGTTGACTTGTACAAACTGCACTGGCCCCGTCTCTCAGGCACTGCAGTCACATTAAAAACACATTTAACAAGATGTGAAAAGGTTAGCAGCAGTATAATGAAGTAATATTACAACAGTGTTCAAATTATAAAAAAAAGAGAAAAGTGCACTCCTCTGATCTCTAGTTTGCCTAACCAGGGGCTGTCAGTTGCAGGTGGGGGGAGGGGGAATAGAGTACAGATCTGTAACGCTGATGGGGAGAAATGTAAGTGTTTTTGGAACTGTGCACTATAGAGGCCCGCAACATGCGAGTGCAGCGAGTCCAATGGGATGTTTGAACTTTATGCTGTTTTCAATCTCTCAGTGACCCATTCAGCAGGTTATACTGCCACAAACCCGCTTAAAAATAGTAATTAACTAGAACTTTACTCTGTCGAGTGCCTACTTGCTTGTTGCACACAAGTAGGCCATAAATGGCCTACTAGTGCGCAAGCAGAGCGCGCAAGTACTGTCGACCACTACACAAACTGTCAAATCTCAGCTTCTCTGTGAAAGAACGTTTGAAATATTGAATTATTAGGTTTAGCTATTTTCTACGTACCTAGTTTTTGGAGGTAAAAAAGTAGTATTGTGAAGTATGGTAAAAGCGACGGCTTTCGATGGTATATGTCGATCAGTGTCGGGTGGATTAAAGGAAATGCCTCTGTGTATATGTATATGTAATTTGTAAGTTCATTAGCGGTATACTGTGGTTACTTTGCGCCCCTTTTGATGCGTATGTATCGTCCCAGCATATGACGTCAGGGTATAACTGGTATAATTAGCTCTCAATGATGATGTAATAAAGATGTGGATTAAAGGACCCAATGCCAAAGTGTAATTGGTTTTCGATGGTGCCGTAATGACGATATGTTTTAGTGTCGGGAGGATTAAAGGTAATGCCCCTACTGTATGTATACATGTATGTAATCTGGCACAATCAGATGTGCGTATCAGGCACAAGTAGTCATTACGTCATATGCTGGGACGGCGCATACGCATCGAACATCGTCCTGGACGAAACTAGTACTTGCGCGCTCTGCTTGCACAAGTAACTAGAACTGCACTCTGGCGAGTGCCTATACTTGCTTGTTGCACACAAGTAGGTCATAAATGGCCTACTAGTGCGCAAGAAGAGCGCGCAAGTACTGGTGACGTATATGTCGATCAGTGTCGGGTGGATTAAAGGAAATGCCTCTATGTGTATATGTAATTTGTAAGTTGATTAGCGGTATACTGTGGTTACTTTGCGTATGCGTATATATCGTAGCAGCATATGACGTCAGGGTATAACTAGCTCTCAAGGATGACAATAAAGATGAGGATTAAATGGTGGTGACGTAATGACGATATGTTTTAGTGTCGGGAGGATTAAAGGTAAAGTAATTACACTCTGTGGGAGCTCTGCAAAAACACGTCTTACTCCAGGTACTCAAGCCTTTATGCTGTTTTTATGCTGCACAAACATGGAGTTTGCCCTCACCCTTTATCCCATCCTTACTATTAGGAGCACAGTGAGTGCCATTAATATATTGCCCAGGGTCGGGGAGCAGTAAGATATAAGTGTCTTCCTCAGGGAGTCAGGGGGTCAGCGATGGCCTCTCTACCCATTCTCTACAGTCGCCTATAATATATAACGGGAACATTGGGTAAACTTTGTCAGCAAATGTACTGCAAATAAGATATCCAATTAAACTGTAAATTATCAACATGTGTTTTGATTGTTTAAATGGTTAAACAGGAATGCCACTTAACACAAATAAAGGAAATCTAGACTTGCTTAAATTAAATTACATTTTTGCATAGGGCTGTCCTGGTGGAATATCAGCTCCTCGAGTCGTACCTGTTGTGTACTGGCATCAACACCTTGTTCACTTGAAACGTAATTTTAAGGGGCGCTAGACCCTTCTAGATTCAGCTATTAGTGTAGATCTTCGTCCTACACAAACATTAAATTCCCATTGGCAATGAACGGAGAATTTACGTCATATGTGGTCGAGAAAATCGGTATTTTTGTCCCACAAAGATTACATTCCCATTGGCAATGAATTGAGAATGTACAGTACGTCATTATGTGGTTGAGCAAATCGACACGTCATGATGATGTACGATGATAAGAGCGATAAAAGTGATTTTCTTTTTCTCACACAACACGGCCATGCCACAAACTATAAGTTAGGCCTGATGTGGAGCAAGCACTGGGCATTTTATTCACACAGCCATTCATTCACACATCGACGGCAGAGGTAACCATGCAGGGAAACACCCTCATCAGGAACAATTAAAGATTCTGTGTCTTGTTCCAGGACACTACATTAAGCCAAGAAGAGCCAGCGATCGAACCTCAAAGGCCACTACGCCAAAAAATCCACTTAATGGATTGTTTTATGTTCATTTTTAATGGATAATGATGTAGTGATGATTATGTTTTCATAGCAAAAATAGATTCATGGGTGAGTTCTTTTTATAGAGTTAGGTCATTCAGGTTCATTCCCTTCATTCTACAGTAGCTGATGAACTGGTTTGCAATGTGGAACTTTGGTAGAGCCAAGCCAAATTCGTCAAATACAGCTGCTCGGTCAATGGCCCTGGCGTACCTGACTGACTGAATGACCTCTAGCATTATGTTCACGGTACTACATTACGCAAAGGGATAATCTTGCTTCAAATGTTTTCAAACCATTCTTGAGAGCAACGTTTAATTTGTAAATGACCACATGGGCTGTCATGTTGGATACAGCACAAAATCAAGCAGCGCCAAATTGATATGAGCAGCCTTTGATTAGACAGTGGTCTGTTATAGAGCCAAGCGATCATTATCAATAAATAACACAACGCTGAGCGATTGACCAATCAGAATCAAGCATTCAACCAAGCCGCATGTAATAAACGTCTATATTAGACAGCAAAGACAAGTTGACTAAATCCTTGACACACATGGATGCATGCGAGAAGGAGAGTTTGAAATGTAAGACGGGGGAATCCAGGGGTCCATTGTGGGGGCCTGGAATTAAGTCAAAATGTTATCTTGTGTGATTTATTTTTTGTAATTAGTGTAACATACTGTAACTATTAACCCATTTTGGGCGGGAACCCCTTTTGGTGCAACTCCCCCCCCTCCTCTCCTCTCTCTCTCTCTCTCTCTCTCTCATTAGCAGGCAACAGGCAGCACCAATACTATCTCTCTCTCTCTGTTTCTGGCAAACAGCGCCCCTACTGGTACTAATAGTCATATACTCGTGCTCATGGCCACATAGGTACGCACGGACATTGCTGGTTGTAGGAGTGGTTGCACCACTCAAAAATAGCAGACCTACAAGCTCGTAGTGCACCACTCGGTGGCGCGCTATGAGCTTGTAGATCTGCTATTTTTGAGTGGTTTGAAAAATCGTAAAAATGTCAAAGTCAAAATGGGCTGAGTAACTGAGTAATACAGAGTGGATACAGTGTGTGTGCATGTACGTAGTAGAAATGACCTGATTCAGTATAGGCGGGCTCCAGACCATATGATCACTGAACGGTCACTGAATGGAAACCAGACTTTTCAGAGGTACTGCCGAGGAGTCATGCAGTCAAGTTATATGATATTTCTCCAAACGCCGCTGATAGAGTCAAGTGACTGCCAGTGCCGGATTTACAGTAGTTAGGGCCCCCTCGGCCGCACAGCGAAGCCACGCGTCCGTCTGTCTGACATAGACTAGTCGCTGTCCATGGTGCTGAATGAATGCAAGCACAGAGCCACTAGGTGTTTTACAGCTAAATACCTTTTTTCACAATGTGCTCGGATAATAACATCACAGTAAAGATGAGCAATAAAGAAAGAGTATGCTTGATTTTTTTTATGCTTCTTTCAAAGGCAATACAAATATAAAATATTATACTAAATCTAAATATGAACTGTTTATGATGCAGAAGTGGTGGTGTGTGCAACTGTGCATGCGTGTGTGTGTGTGTGTGTGTGTGTGTGTGTGTGTGTGTGTGTGTGTGTGTGTGTGTGTGTGTGTGTGTGTGTGTGTGTGTGTGTGTGTGTGTGTGTGTGTGTGTGTGTGTGTGTGTTGTGTGTGTGTGTGTGTGTGCTCGCACGTGGCCGTGTGTGTGCGTGTGTGTGGAAAATACTGGACACAGACAGTAGGTAGGTAGGTACTACAACTAAATATACAATAACTAACATCTCACTTGAATTAGATTGCAATACTTTACAATTTCATCTTTAAATGTGTGACTGCTGATGCCGTAGTCATGTCTTTAGCCAAGAAACGGAAATCGGGTTTTTGGGAAGAAAAGAAAGAAAAGGCATGTGATTAATGTCAAACGTTTTCAGAATTTTTCAAAAATAGCAATCTACAAGCGCACAACGTGTCGCAATGCATTCTGAGGTTGTAGAGTGGCTATTTTCCTAATATCAGTAGATTGAAGGCAATCAAATGCCAAACAAATGTAACTTCATTTATTTGTCAGATCACAAGTTTACACTTGTAACACACACACACACACACACAGTCACACAGTATAAGTGTCAGGAGGAAACCACTAAATTTTTTAGGTTTTTGTTGGTTAAAAAAATATTTTGGAGTTACGTAGGTGGTTTCTTCCCGACAGCAGAGATATGCATCATTGCTCAAATTCCACAGGGATTTGTCAGACATACTGAACAGTTGCTTTCCTGTGTGTGTTTGTGTGCACGTGCATGTGCGTGTACATGTGCGCATGCATGTGTGTGACAGTGTGTGTGTGTGTGAGTGAGAGAGAGAGAGAGAGTGTTACAAGGCCATTCTTGTTGCGTAGGGCTCTTTGTTTCCTTGTTTAACGTACAATCAATTTGCACTTGCATTCATGTGTGCACTCAGACACTGTCACCTCATTATGTGTTCAGAGCAGATCATAACGCATCATTGCTAAGACTCACCTGAGACAACCGTCTCTCTGCCCTGTCTTCATTCTGCTGCTGTCTTATTACTACTCCTACAAACATATACCTGTAAACAGTGACGACGACTCCATGGGGGCGGCGGGGCTTGAGCCCCCATGATGAATTAGACCTGAATATGTAGGCCTCTGGCCTACAGTATATTCGCCTAGTCGGTTCGTCCCGTTTGTACCGCGCCCGTTCGTGCAATTCTCGTCTTTGCATTGACTTTGTATGTAATCGCGCAGCTCTAATCATCCAAGTCTGAACGCACGTTAACACCTCTTTTGTTGGGGGCTTAGCGGGGGGAGGAGGGGCGCCCCCATGACGATTATAAAAACATTTCGTCTCTGCCTGTAAAGGTCCTGAAGATGTATTTAATACTAAAAGCATAAACCGCCGAGGTTTATAAGACATCACGTCCTGCATCTGCACCTTTCTCTCTTGTCTGTGCTCTCCTGCTTGTACCTGCATTCTTCTGATAAAACAGAAACATTTATTATAACTGGAGTAAAGTGGACTAGCTATTGTTTGTTTACTTTTACTTTTGTTTTGTGGACAGGGTGAAAAATACTTACTTTCACTAAAATTACATTCTGTAGGCTACTGTAGCGTTTGCAAAATTGTTGGAACGGTTGGCCAAGTCTGAAGCTGCTTGTTCAGGGGGAACAATTTAACAACTTGACCTGAGTTGGAGATCAATAGCTAGAGGTTAATTCATCTAAGCCGGGAAAACATTATCTCTGAGTTGAACATGAAACTAATTAACTCATTCTATCCTCTTGTAGTAATATAATGTTAAGATCCTTTGCTGCATACACGCTCATTGTAAAATTAAAAAAATCCCATTTTCTTTAGTAAGAGGACACTTGTACTGAAGTTTAAATGATTCATTAAAGAATAAAGAATAAGATGAGCAAGTGCGGATTGAAGTGTGGAACCTGGGGAAGGATGAGACTCCGACCAGGGGTGTAGTCTCAAGAGCTGCAGTCTGGAAATGTGTGTCGCTGAACACTATAGGATGTAATGACTGTATACAGTACATAACATAGCCAGTATAAAGTGGTCTTTATACCCTAATACTGTGCATTAAACCACTATGGGATATGTGGGTTGTTGTGTGTGGAAATAAACTTGTCTCTCAGAGCAGGCATATTTTGAGGCAGACCAGTTTGTCGCGAAGCATTTCCACAAAAAGAGGGGGTATGGGTTAAAAATGAGAGAAAGACAAATACCTAAAAGTATATATATTATGAATAAGCATAGAACATAATTAAGAAATAATAATATAATAATAATAATCCTTTGATATTGCACATATCTATAAATAACTAAAAAACTAAATCTAAAAGGCCGTGGAGTTCAAGAAGAGCCTAATTGCTGTTGGTACAAAAGTGTCCTTAACCCTCTAAGACCCGCATTAATTTCTACTTGCAAAAAATAGATTTCAACCTTACTACTACTTTGTACTACTTGGACTAAGACTAAAAAATATGTCAAAAAATATAAAAAAAATAAAGTTTGATGAAAAATGTATAATAATTGTATAATAATTATATAATAATATAATAAATTAATCATTTACATTTGGGGGATATCTTTCACAATAATGAATAAAACATGTTCTAGACATTCTAATGAACACAAAAAAACATATATTACAATTATTTTACCTACTTTTATTAGGGTAAAGGTCAAAAGTCTTAGGTTAAAAAATGTTCAAAATTCCAGACATTTTTTATTTGTGTGAATTTCAGCCTCTATATGCAAATATCATGACCAATGGCATTGAAATGGCATTGCAATGAACATCACTGATGACGTTTAGGTGAAAAAAGAACAGAAAAAAAAATGCTAAAAAGCAACGCTGGGTCTTAGAGGGTTAAACCGTTTATTCTTGCACCTCATCAAACGGAACAGAGCCTTACGACCGCTTTTCTGGTCTGCCAAGATTTTGTGGAGAGGATGACTCACATTCTCCATTATGTTAGTCCAGTGAGTGCGGCCTCTCCCCCAGTACTAAGCCAGCCTTCCTCACCAGTTTGTTCAGCCGCTTGGCATCCTTGTTCATCACGCTGCCTCCCCAACAGGATATTTGCCACTCCTGACTGGTAAAACATGTACAGCATTCTGCTGCACACGTCAAAGGATCTGAGTCTTTTAATAGACAGCGTCTGTGTGACAGGCTGAAGAGAAGTTGTGGGAGAAGTAGCAGGCTTGTTCCTACGATAGTCCACAACTATCTCCTTAGTCTTGGAGGTGTTTAGGTGGAGGCAGTTCCTGTCACTCCATTCCCAGAAGGCCTTTGTCAGGTCCCTGTATATCTCCTCCTGCTCGTGTCGTCAGAATATGTCTTCATGAAGCAGAACTCAGAGTTGTGCTTGAAGTCTGACCTGTACAATGTGAACAGAAAGCGAGCTAGGACAGTCCCCTGTGGAGCCCCCGTGTTGCTCATCAGTGTCCCCAAGACATAGTTCCTCAGTCTGCATGACATACTGTGGTCGTCCTGTCAGGTAGTCAGTAATCCAGGTTACAAAGCTGTTCACCTGCAACTCCAGATCAGGACGCTCTGCTGAATCTGTGACAGACTTCATCTCCACTTTTCCAATGTCATGGTGAGCACCAGAAATCGTTGGCTCGCCTGAAATGCTTCGAATACATGCATAATCATGTATACAACCCTGTCCAGACTTTTCACTGTGTTCATTAATTCACTATATCTTGTAGGCATATCCATTTAATCCTAATCAAGGCATATCCATTCATTTTCATTTAATGGTTCATTCCTAACCTGTTTAATTACTTTTAATTAACAATTAATGCATTGGTCGTAATCAAAACTCAAGTTAACTTCCATCTGGTCATAAACACTGTACTGTACTTAGGTCTGAAGTGGTTTTGTAATCATCAAAATATATAAAGTAGATTAAGGTTAATTAATTATTAGTAAAAGTATAGCCTCGATACCCAGGCTTTCATTTCGTCTGCGCGAAAGATGAAAGCCTGGAAAAAGCCGTGGGCTGAACCAGTCTAAAAGTGGGAGTCAACCCTTCCGGGTGGGCGTCGCTCTAAATGATGTGACGTAGCGCTGCACTAGGGGGGAGAGGAGGGGCCGGGGGTGACGGACAGATCGATGAGATCCAATCAGGGTGCGCGCATTTCTGAGGCGCGACCCGCCCCTCTAGACCAGAAATGTCTCTGCTTAGGTCAGGCTAGTAAAAGTACAATACTTCACCATACAATAGTTTTACAATAAGTAAAAAATATTGAAATTAGGAAGTACTACAGTAGTAAAACATCCACAAAGGTTGTACTTAAGTACAGTACTACAGTAAAAGTACTTATAGTTACTTTACACAACTATCAACATCATTCTGTGGGATCGCACCCAACAGCCCCCCCCTGCGCGTCCCGTCTGGCAGCACAGCATCGGAAGGGCTGGTAGACGGCCACATCAAAAGACTTCCTCCTGAACGCCCTACTCACGCCATCCCCCACTTTGACCCACAAGCCGCTGGCTGGAAACGTCCCCGCGGTGCCCCGCACATTCGACCGATTGATGTCATTACTAGGAACCTACACCAAATGGGTCTTGTCTCTGCAGGCGGAAGCCGAGCCCCATAGCAGTGGGCCGACCCAAATGGAGAAGATTGGTGAAGCTGATTGCTCTATGCATGGCGCCGCCCCCGCCGCTGAGCAAAAGACCTGATGATGATGTTCATTCAGATGCTTTGCCTCTTTTTTACGTGTTTGAAATTGTAACTTTTGAAATGTGCAAATACCCTGTACTTATACTGCATGTTGGTTTGCTAACTGTTAGGAAAACGATGTTGCACATTAAGCTAATCATCTGAGAACCAGGCCGAGAAACACTGGAATGCCCTGCATGTACTGAAACCAAAGAGACTGAACAATAAGAAGAGTTGAGAGTCAAGACGAAGAACCATTAAAGCCCAAAATGTATTCGCACCCCTCACAGAAAATCTGTCCAGACCCCTTATCCATAATATATAAATAGGGATCATTATTATGGAGATGGTTCTCAACTCTTCAACCCTGAATACGTTGTGTACTAACCTTTGCGACACAGGCATCTACATAGCCTGGATTATGTAACAGACCAAATAAACTGACACCACTGTGTTGGATGTAGTCCCTCTCATAATGCGAAAAAGTGCACCTGCATGCGCGTGCGCATGTACTGTGTGTGTGCACGTGTGCGTGTGTGACATCAGGTGTCCATTGTGAACATTGATCTAATTACCTTATGTTTTCTATGCACTGAATAACAGTAAGTTAACCATGCTCTGCAGTGATGGTTGATGTATAATTTAACATCTAGATGTAGCCTAACACAACACAACACAAAACAACTATCCTAGTTAAATTCTATACCCTGTCCAGTAATTTGTCAGCACCCAGATGTGTTAGGCCTGACTCACACCTTCACAACAGATTGATGTATAGCTGATGCATGAGACTTATTGACTGATGCAAGCATGCAATGCATTTCCAATGGGAGTCACATGGTTTGACACAACATTTGTGTTGTATGAGGGGGAGGGGGGCAGTCGAAACACAGCCGAAAACCATGTGACTTCCATTGGAAATGCATTGGGAGCTTGCATCAGTAAATAAATCTCATACGAGTCATACATCTAGCATGCATCAATGTTGTATGCTAGATCGAAAGGTGTGAACCAGGCCTTAGGCTCCCATTGGAAATGCATTGCGAGCTTGCATCAGTCAATAAGTCTCATGCATCAGCTATACATCAATCTGTTGTGCACATGTTAGTCAGGCCTTAGCCTATCCGTTATTGTTCCCTAAATCTAGCTTATTTGCATTAATATAAATCTAGCTTATTAGCATTAACATGCATTAATGCACATGTACATTTGATTAATATGTATGGGCTGATTTTCTATTTTTTTAAATACGTCTTACCTTTTAAAAATGCATCAAGCACAGTCTGATCCGCTGCAGCTCTATTGCACCGCTATGTTTGATGCTATCTTCCATGAACTAAAAAAATTGTCTCTGCATGATCCGGAAATTGCCATGAAAGAAATTGGTCTATTGGAGTGAAGGGAGTTGTCGTCACGCTGCCTTTACGTTAGAACACACCTCTACTGATAGAGAGGAGAAGTATACACACTGTCCACCTGTGTGTGTATCTATACTTAAATGTGGCCAAAGTAGAAAATATCACAACAACTTGCTTGATGGAAACATCTGCTATAAGAATCAGACAGACCATGTAAAATGTTCTACTAATGGTATCGGACTTCATGTTGTTAGCAACAAAGAGAAGTCACATCTGCTACATAGCATAGACATGCACTCATGCTCTCTTTGTGTGTGTGTGTGTGTGTGTGTGTGTGTGTGTGTGTGTGTGTGTGCGTGCGTGCATGCGTGCGTGCGTGTGCGTGTGTTAATGCTGTCTCTAGCTGGCACTGTAGCAAACATAGGTAACCTTTGTTTACCCAATACCTCTACTGAAACGATGTGAAGCCATTCTACAGTAATTTCTTTACATTTCTAGGAACTCGAAATGGACTGAATTGATTGCTGAAACCTCTTAAGCCTGAAGAATCAGTGGTATATGACCTGAGGTTTAGCAGTCCAGAGGATAGGCACACAGACAAAGAGCAGACTAATGGGGGGAAAGAGACGTTTGCTTGATGAAAAACAGCATCCCTGATTCCCCGAAGTATGTTTTCAGTCAGAAAAGCACCAACAATCAATTCAGACCATAGATGAAATGAGGATAGAGCACCCAAAAGAAAATAATCAAAAAAGAAGGTTGCCTCGATCTTCTTGCTACGGTAAGTGCTCCACTTCATCATAATCAATAATCAAATAATCAAATCATCACTAATCTACAATCAAGATGTTTTTCTCTGCATGCGCACTTGAAATGCAGTTTTATCTTGCCCTCACTGACAAGCCTTAAAGAAATGCAAATTTTGTAGCTCTTATGTCTTTTTCTCTGCAGGTGTTTCCTTCAAAAAAAATCTAATAGATGCGAGATGCATAATTACTCATTAATATGAGCAAAGCAAAATATCTCAAATTGGAGTCCTGGCTTTAGGGTGTAGTTTGTATTTAGTAGTCTCTTAAGTTTTAAGCTAGTTTTGGATTGCTGTCTTTTTGGGGCAAGAAGTTTTGCATTTTCAACCACATTTGGCTTCAAGAACAAAATCATGTTCACTGTAGCATGTGTGGTTGGTGAGGGCTTTCCTCGTTTATTGCTGAATAAATAAAAAATCGATATCTGTGCTGTATAATAGAATGGGTTGGCTGGGATGGTTGGAATGTCTATATATTTAATTCACTGGGCTTTTAAAGTATACACAGTAAAATCCAGATTGTTAATTTAACACTGAGAGTGTACAAATGGACACTTTCTTTTAAATTAACCCACCCGATTGTGTTGTGACATACATTGCTTTATTGCCCTTGGCTTCTGTCTTAATTTTCTTAATGAATGTGGGAACGTTTACCAACAAATCCGAACTGGACCAGTACTGGCTCTGAGTGAGCGGTCAGTGCAGTGTAATGCTACAACACACAGTCTCAGCTGGCAGCGTTTCCCTGCCACCTGCCAGCTTCTGATGTTTGATAATAGCCTAGAATGCATTAAAACCGTGCACGCACGCACGCACACACACACACACACACACACACACTACAAACACCACAAACACCAAATTGGCATCGCTTGGTCCTTCTGTCTAAGCCCAGAGCTTCTTTCAAATCTCCCATCTCTTTCCCAAATGTGCGATACAGGACGCACGCACACAGGCACGCACACACGCACGCACACACACACACATGCACACACACTGGTCCTGATTCTTCAAAAACGAAATGCGCCAGAGTGTAACGGTGGCGGAAACAGATATCGTATTTATCCGTCCGATCAAGCTACGTTGAGATGACGTGTTATTCAGAGAGTGGTGTGTACCACAGGTGCGCAGGTGTATCGCAGGTGTATGTCATACTGAATGCAGCGGGTGCAAAGTGATCGGAAAAGCACCCGACAACCTCATCTGCATTGATCCACGCCCAATTTCATACCATAAAAGGCTTCAAGCATGACTCAGCAGACAGCAGTTTGTCTGAGATCACAGCCGCGGTCACTGCTATCGAAGCTTGCAACGGTGCGTGCTCCGCTGAAGCAATATAATTATAATTTATTTAATTAAGTTCGGGACCAAGGCGGGTGCTCTCTCACACCTATGCAGAGGTAAAACATATCCGATATTTAAAATATCGGATATGTCAATGCAAAAGTCGTCTTTTCAGAGAGAGCGAGAGAGAGAGAGAGACGAGAGAGGGAGGGGGGCTGCATGGGCCCTCGACACTGTTGCGCGATAAAGAACAGTAGCCCATAGCCCCATACATTCATAAGTAAATATATTATAGGCCTACCTCGTAGGCCTGGGATCCTCTTGTCTGAAGAAATTATAATCCAGTGAGTTTATCCAGTGAGTTAAACTATTCTGTGTGTGGCATCCATGTGATCAATATCAATATACATTATTATAAATTCTGTCTGTCTGTCTGTCCGTCATGTTCACGAGTGGAGGTGAGCTGGTTTAAAACTGATATGACTGGCCGACTTTCAAACACGCTGCATTCATTAGGCTATAAATGTGGTCTTCTATTTTTTATATAGGGCTAATTAGCCCTATTCATTTTCCAATGTGAATCGGATCGGCAGCACGCTGCTGTCTGCCCCCCCCCCACACACACACACACACACACACACACACCGAAACAACGTTAGATTCGTACAGTGCAAAATGCAGATAAGTGTAGGCCTATGTTCTTATTATAATTGTGAGTTTGTTTTTTAACATGCAGTCCGCGAGAGCCGATCTACAAGCTCACAACGCGTTGCACTGCGAGTAGCCTAGAGAAGGCTGTCCAGTGAGCAGCGCAATCGCGCATGGCATGCTATAGAAATATCCTAATAAATAAAATAAAAGGTGTCGGGGCTTGCAGGGGCAGTTTCCTTATGGGACTCTATAGGCTAACTTGCCTCTAGAATGCATGCATTTAGGCATACAAGTGCACTCTGCTTTTATATATATATATATATATATATATATATATATCGTTTTTTTATGTGCTGATCGACCAATATGTTGGGGGCACATGCCTACATATTTTATCTGAGATTTGGGGACAATTTATTGATTCAGCATGAAGACTAAAGCCTTCTGAATAAATCTATATGCAAGTGTATGCTTCCGCAAATTTCTCCGCCACCTAAAGAGGTGGCGGAGGATTTAGCGGAGTTTCCGACGAACCAAAGTCAGCGTCAAGTTCACGGCCATTTCCATGAATTCCAAATTAATGTGGGAAATCCACGTAAATGCCTTTCCGCCAGCGTCACGGCAATATATCAGCGGAAACACGTTGAAGAATCAGGCCCACTGTGTGCAGTGTGACTCTGTGGTGCAGGTAGAGAGAGAAATGACATCAAGAGTTGAAGGCATCCCTCTTAGTGCCCATTAGTCTCTCCATTTGTCCTCACATGATGAGTTGGCAACGCAATACAGGTACTCGTCTCTTTCGCGGTCTCCCACATACACCGAGTTCCCGCGAGTCAGGGGTCCAATTAAATGAAGGGCAATGTCTGGCCCTGGAGGAGATGATGTTTCACTGAGCCATTTGATGGATTCAGACCCCTATCTTTTGCCTCGGTTTATTGTATCACACAAAAACTGACCTTCGGACAATGCTGCCCTACAGCTAACAAAGGGGCTGGCAGAAGTATGTGGTAAGCTGTAGGTTTACGTTGGCATATTAATGCTTAGATTTATGGAATCATTTAGCCAGTCATTTGATGTGTCGAGGTGCTGGAAGTTCAAGCCTGACAGACACACAAACACACAAAAATCAGTTATCAGTTTGATATTCCATTGAGGCTACTCCAAGGGGTGGCTTACTCTACGTACAGTTTTATTTTCAGCAATTTATCAAATGTAATGCGTATTCATGAGAATGCAAATGTGTATCATTTGTACACTGCACCTCTCAGAGGATGCCAAAGGTAACTGGTACTATAGGCACGTGTCAATACGGCTCTGAGTAAATATTTCATGAGCCGCCAGCCGAGCCGTTACAAAGAACCTTAGATCATTCGCTGATATAAACTTGGGGGTCCCTTGGAAATTAATTTAGATCCTGCAGATGTCCCTGCCGGGTGGGTTCAAAAACAGAGGCAGATTCACATGAAAGTGACTGTATAGAAAGTGACTGTATATAGTAATCAGTTTAGAGTAATATTAAGGTCCCATCCACCAACCCCCAACCCCAACATCGCGAGCATGTAAATTTGTGGGATTTTTGTTAAGTGTTCAACACTGGTGTGCAACCAAGTATAAATCCAAACCGAGGGCTCTGTGAAAACTCCTTTCTCCCTTCTCGGCAGTGTGGTGGTGTGATGCTCTGCTGCACAAAGCATTTTATAGTGTTTAGCTTTTAAAAGAAATGCACTGGGATAGTTTGGAGTCAGGGAGAAGTGGATCAGCTAAAAAGGAAAAGAAAAAAAACCTTTGTGTCTGTGTGTTTCTGTTCTGGCGTGTCTGTCTGTCTGTCTGTCTGACAGACAGACAGACAGACAGACAGACAGACAGACAGACAGACAGACAGACAGACAGACAGACAGACAGACAGACAGACAGACCTGTCTGTTTGTCTGTCTGATTGCCTGCCTGCTTGTTCATGTGTGTGTGAGAACATGTGCATGCATGCGTGGAAAGCCTGTGTGATTGAAAGTCATGTAGGGGAGTGTGCGGTTGAGATGTACAGTTATACGTCCAGCTGATCAAATGAAAGTATATGGCTGTTGCCATGGAGGCTGTCTATTCAACCATTCAAACAGCCCCAAATCTCTCTCTCTGTGTGGGGAAAACAGCACCTCTCCGTGATATGCCTTTTATGTGTTCCTTCCCATCTATTTGCATGCTGGGTAATAATAAAAGATGTATGGGGTTCAAAATGAGAATGAATGAATGAATAAATACATGAATAAATAAATAAACGGAGTAATTGGAAAGTCAGTTAACTCGTTGAAATCTGGACTGCATCTGTGTAATTATTTTATTATAACCACTTTAAACATTATTTTATACTGTGGCTATTCAAAAATAGCAGATCTACAAGCTCATAGCGGGTCACTTTGTGTCACGCTATGAGCTTGTGCCTGATATGTTTAAAAATCGTGAAAAGCGAACATTTTTAAATTAAATCTGTGCTTCTGTGTGTCCCCAATCTCCCCATGGAACAAAACATTTTGAGATGGGGGTCGGCAGCCAAATGCAATCATTTTGGGGGTCCTTGACATCAAAATGTTTAAGAACCACACATGCAACATAGGTTTTTCATAAAACTTAGAAGTTAGAATTAGAAGTTTATTTTGTAGAATCTGCCTCAGGTCTTAGTGGGTTAAAAGATGAATGGAAAAAAGGATAGAAAAAGAATAAAGACACGAATAGAATATTTGGATAAAGGGATGAGTGAACTCTCTTCAATCAGTAAGAGCCAATCTAAAAAAAGGAAAAAGAATCTTGACTTTCCTGAGGCAAACCTCTCTTTCCTCGCATCAATAAAACATAAACATGAATAAATGCACTGCTTTTGGCCTTCCAGGGTCCTTACTTAATTTCATGTACACAAGTGAGTGATGATATGCATGGGAAATTGTATTTACCTAGAGGGCTCAAAATAATTCCTGCTGCCATTCTTTTTTGTTTGTTTTCGGTATTTACATAAATGTGATGCTGCATCAAATAAACTATTGCTGAATTTAGTATGGGCCTCATGCAACTTCAATAACAAAGCTCTATAACTGTAAGCCATTACCCAGCGATTCATCAGCTACTTGCCCTCTTGGTTTCGGCATTTGCATGTAGAGCAGTGTCACCAAATGGATCCGTAAGGCAGGGTCCGTTTGGTTCCATTTACACACTCTGAGAGTTAAATTAACACTCAGTGTAGCTCTCAATATTGTTGGAGGAAAGCGTTTGCACATTTTCTCCAGGGATGGAGTCCTGGAGTATCCACTCAGGGACCAATCATCCAAAAAGTCAGCTGCATTGCTGCTCTTGTGGTCTCTGAAGTAGACGGTCAGTGACCCAAGCCAGCATTGATAATGAGCCAATTGCAAGACAACACAGAGTCAACATTCAGAGAGGGTATGAACCATAGACTGTAAAAAATATGGACAAAGCGTTCGCCGGGTCTAACATGGACGTAAAATGAAGCCTGTTATTCCTGCACTGTAAGTCGCCATCTTTCTAGATCCGTTTGGTACCAGCTGGCCATTGGCTGGCTCCGTTTTGGACCAGCTGGCCATTGGCTGCCCAGACAACGAGGCGGGACTTCCCCCCTTCTTCTCCGTTGGTTTTTATTTTGACTCGAGTGGGAGGGGAATCCCGATCATAGACTGTAACGGTAGCCACGCCCCTCAGAACATACGCGATGGTTTTTTTTCTTTATGGTCATTTTTTTAATTAATGGGACCATAATTTTCCAAAAAGAATATTATGAAATGAGACTTGAAACTAGTGACTGGAAGAAGAAAGTATTCATGACCATGTTTATTAAGGTAATACAGTCTAGGTGAAGTTGGGCCAAAATACATGGGCCTCTATGGAGCTATGGGGCTTTTTGGGTCCAGTCCAGCGCCACAACAGGCCATTATTATGAACTACCGATTTCAAATGAGGCTTCACGAAATATCTGGCTGACTGCCCCCCTGGTATGAACAGACCGAGCTACCAGAGGTGTCGCCAAAGAGAGGACTAAAATGGATGTTACACCGTATAACATTTATGGGGATTTTGCCTACAACTGAGACCATAATATTCAGACCTGACAGACAGAAAAGCAGTCAGTGACAATGCAGAAGTTCTATGCCGATCGACTGTTGTTAATTAAAACCGTTTAAAATAAGATTTTGAACATGTGATGGGCTTAATATGCATTCCCTATACCGGTCACCAAAGTTTACACTTTACTGTATTGTCCTTTCAGCAAAAGTAAATGAATCACTTAATTGTATTAAATTGCATATACAGTAATAAAACATTCTACATTTAAAAGAGAAACACAATTTCAAAGCTATAATAAAGAAAATTGGGCTCAGTATAGCAAAATGTGGGTGGAGAGAGAGTCTTCCTTGACCTACATTGGTGTGTCTGAAAAGTATGATGCTGACTAGTCCAGTGGTTTGCAAGATTAGCTGTGCATGTGCGTACTGTCGTACACACACACCCACACACCCACCCACACACACACACACACACACACACACACACACACACACACACACACACAATGCGCGCGAGCACAGTGGTGAAATCATAATCTCATGGCAGAGATAATACATTGTAGATTTCATTTACCACACAATATTACAGGCTTTACTACCAGTGTACAGACTCATTGTCATGAACAAAAGGGAATTGAGACTAATCATCAATGGTCTTGCAGAGTATTTCCCTTCTGTCTGTTTTTCAAAGTAGGCAATTAGGTCTAACATCACAACCATTTAACTAAGTCTATACTCCAAATTGATTCAGACGCTGGTGTTGGTCCTTGCAGACATGGCGCATTTAGTTATGCAAATGGTTATCTCTCTGCGCGATGGGTTAATTAACCTGGAATGCAAGATAGTCCGAGCCATGCACAGTAGCCGTCTGATGGCTAAATAGAGGGTCAATTGGGTTTTTAGCACTTTGGAAGTGGGCTTAGGGCCATGCCATTGTTCCTTCAACTCTCTTGTGTTTTCTCAGGGTTTAATGACTCGTTCCATGGGTCCCAGAAGGTTAATGTGTTTAAACCCACAGTAATTGAGCTTTTGACCTATCGTTCACAAGCTTCATTTTATTTTGTTCATATCACGCCATGTTATGCCATGCTGTTCCACACTTGATAGTCATCTGCCACGTCTGCAGCTTACCCCACCACCACCAACCCCTTGCACTGCCTCGAGTTGCAAACATATACGCCTAGGAAGTCGTTTATAAGGATTGGCAATATTGTGTGCGTGCCGTGAACCATTTCACACCACCCTCTGTGACTGGCCAGGCTTTTACGGTTTTATGATTGTGTATCGAGAAAAAACTTTCTGTAGCATTTAACAAAAATCTCTCAGAACTTTGTGGAATAGTAGTTGTTGTCACAGTGGATGACGTAGAGTCTACGTCGTCCACTGTGTCTGCTGCTGTCATTATGAATAGGGATTCATGCAGTGGCCTCACTTTGATAAAACCAAGAATATTCTGTACTTTATATTATTGATTGTATTTGCTTTTAATATCATACCCATTTCCCTCCCCCCTATATAACCATTAAGACGCCCTAAGGACCAGGCCGTCCCAGGTCGTCACCCAGCCTGACCCAGGCATCCATCCGCCTTGGTGACGGCAGACTGCTGGGCGAGTGCTGGCGCTTTGGCATGGGGGGGGGGGGCAAGTTCAACATTGGAATTAATTCTGTACTGGTCATATATGGAGCGTGTTTTGAGTGTACAGGGTTTGATGAGGTGAGAACAACATATGGAATGTCAGAACAGGAAGGACGGGCTGGGAGGATCAACATAAGGAATGTCAGAACAGGTCAGCTCCATGTATGGAGATATAAGGGTTTGAGGTTTGAGGTCAGATGTAGAGTTGCTGGCCGGATCCAGTCTTCTCCATGTATGGTTATCCAGGGTTAGATGAGGTCAGTGTCTTTGACCAAAAAATGCACAAGATCTAAGGGTCTCCATGATGTTACGTGATGTCACAAGGCTTGACCATATATGGAGGCGTGATGTTACAAGGCATGACCATATATTTAGGCGTGATATGACCATAAACCTAATACTATTGACATATATGGGGAAGAGCCCCTGGCGATGTCGTCTATGGCGCGTCTACATATATGCCCATATATGGAGATCCCTGATGATGTCATGTGATGTCACATGATGACACAAGGCATGACCATATATGGAGGCGTGGGATGACTAATGGACGGACGGACTGATGGGAAATGCACGTTTTCATAGTACCGTAGATGTAGTTGATAAGTGCCACCGTGCACTAAACCCCTGGCAGTTGGATATGGTCAAAACTCAGTCACTGTCTGTCTGTCTGTCTGTCTGTCTGTCTGTCTGTCTGTCCGATCCCTGATGTAATCATAGTACTGATGTCATAGACTGACCTCCAAGTACTATGATAATGGTTCTTCACTAAGTATTCTGCCAACCACCCGCTTCGAAGGTTATCAACCGATAATATTATTCGCTTCTGGTGCAGAAGGAGAGGCCAACCAAAGAAAATATCAATGAAAATGCGCTAGGACGTGTGTGTAATCCATCGGTTGGATTAGCTAGGACGGCTCCACACGTCCTACGGTCTAAATGGGTTAAGAGGTTAGGGTTAGATTTAGGGTTAGTTAGTCGGACAACGCTACCTGCTGGCTCGATTGCATTCGAGTGATAAGCAACCTACTGGTGATTATCACAATAATCATATATAATCAATAATAATAATCAATAATAATCAATCAATAATAACAGGCAGTAAATGATAGTATTTGGAGAAGAAATTGGGATAAATCTCAGACTATAGAATAAAATAAGAATGTTCATTTTAATCACCACAGATAATACACTAGAGAAACTGGTTTGTCTGTATACAGAGATGTTCACTGAACAATATTCAGATGTCTGTAAGATGTACTGTAATATTATTCGTTAACTGACTTTTCTTGTAACTACTGCACTCTGACTTCCGGTGCGCTATCCAATCAGATCTATATCACTGACAAAGGCTGGATAGTCTAAACTGTCATTCAGCTATTATGTAGAAATTGAAATTCACTCTTGCCACGTACTGTGTGCCTTTGTTTCTGTGGATATCATTCCGCATGAGCTATAGGCAGCTCTTGACAGCCCTTGTGGCTTTTTCAGATCACTGCCAGCAGCAGACTGGCATCTTTTGACACCATAAGGATCACTTGTCACACTTGTCATTGGGTTGCCACGTGTAGGTAATATTTATTGGCACAGTAATGCACCAATCACTCCGTACTCATTCCACATGGTTACACCTGGGCAGGCAATGTACATGCTGATGAGGCACCTGCTTTCTGAGAGGACTGTTAATGGAGTCCTTGGCATTGCATTATGATTAAAGATGTCTCTTGTCGTTCATGCTGTTTAGGTGATACTGATCTTGACCAAGTTGTATGACTTTAACCTGGGCGCCGTGACCGAGAGCTCTCTGTGGAGGTAAGGGGTTAACTCAATGTTGGTATGTTTGTTTAGTCATCTCCATCCAGACAGAACAAAGTTAAGCTATGTGTGGAATTGTGTAAAAAAAAATCCAAAAGCAGAGCCCCAGATACAGGAAAATAATATATTCATAGGCAATGCAGTATACAGTAAGTATGATTTATAGCGCTCTCGCTTGCTTGGATGTGAACAACCAAGTTATGCTGGGAAGCAATATGAAATATGTTTTAATAAAGGTAGTTCGGTTTTAGTTCACATCGCAATACCCTGCTCTCTGGCTCTTTACCATTCCAAGGATAGAGGGAGGGAAAAATGGAGGACTTCATTGTGGCCCAAGGACACATTTTGAAAGGTTACAGTAATAATCGAATGGTTAATGCAAGCCTTCTTTTGTCCTGTTATAGGTTTTGTCTTTTTCTTTGACCAATACATTTACAATACAGTTAGTTAGCCTACAGTTAGTAGGACCCTGACGAAGGCTGAATGCAGAAACGCGTTGGTCCTTTTTGTAATGTTCTTTGCCATGCCTTAAACTCTTAAATAAAAAAGGCTTTTTTTTTCACCTCACTGGAACAGAGTGCCTTGGATCCTCTTCTTTCATGTTACAGTTAGTTATGATTTAATAGTTTATCTAGCCATTTGTTTCAGAGTGAAGAGCAAGTGAAGTGCAATTGCTGCTCTATAGCCATAGCAATACCAATCGCCATTGTTTTTTCCAGTTATGGTACATTGTCAGATCATAAATAAGAATGGAATTCGTTAAGGATTTACACCACAGAGCGCCCAATCCAGACTTACATGTACGTATGTCACCTTTCATTTTTTTTCTTCACCTTTCCCAAAGCCTACAGGAAACTCATTTCATTTTGAAATACACCTGACAAAGAGACCATCAGTTCATGGAGCATATAGCCTCAAATTAATTTCTGTTTCACTAGAGGCACTGCCAAGATTTATACCCGACTTGACACGTTTAGAAATCCCATATTGTGTACAGGAGGTATTCCATCATCAAGGTGTCTGCTTAACAATGGCGCCACGCGTAAATTAGAGTGTTCCTCGGGGGGTGCGCAAAGGCTCTTAGTATGGATATTAGAAAAGGACAGTGTTTTGATATTATGGAAAGATTTCCGTGATAACACGATATAAATGATTTATGAGTATAGCCCCAAGCGACTGTCGATGGCAATATACAACGTGAAGATCAACGGGTGTTTTACAGAGACTTTCTAACAAGCATCAAGTTCCTTCGTGTTACAAAATGATGAGTGCCTTTTCAGCTCAGGTAACTTCACACTACAATAACTTCATTTAAGAGGCTGTCTTCCACATAGCCAGCTGCAATTGGGGAGAGATATATCAACTGAGAAGAATACTTGAGCGCAGCACAAACACAAACGCGTGCAAGGGGGTAAGCCTTTGAAAAACAATGTCAACAGCAAATGGAATGATGCAGCTTAATGCATAGGCAATGATAGCAGACACTGGGTATCTATCCAATTATGCAGTGAAATTACATTTGGAGGCACTCAGGTAGAACTGCGAGAAAGGATTGGCTAGCTCTTTGGCATGGGATAATGTAAACATAAAGAACGGAGACGCACACATCCCCTTGTCATGCAATACAGGGGACGGGAAGCTTGGAAGCACGGGTATATCCTTTCATGTTCTTCATTTGTTTATTCCTGCTGGATAATTCAGTATGCTGTGGCAGCAGGCATAAATGCCCCCATTTTCTTCCAACAAAGGCTGTTTAGTTAATGAGGTCTGGGGCTCAGGCCTCATTTATTTCCCTCACTTCTGTCACAAGATTTAACATGACTCACACACACTCAACGTACACATGTAGCCATTGCACAAGTCACCTTCGTTTTTCCTCCATGTTTTTCATTGTTTGCTGCATTTGGCAAATGCAGGCTCAGTCGTCAGTCAGTCAATCTTCCTTGATGAGGAGGCATGGGAAAGACAAAATCTCTTCTCATGGGGGTATGTGAGAAGTTTAGAGACAGACTTCAATGGTCACTGAAGGTTAGATTTTGACAGCCAGGAACATGAACAGTAAACAAGAAGGTAACCTCAGAATCCAGTTCAGCCCCACAAGAATAGTTTGTCTTTCCCAATTAACTTGATGATTTGTAAATAGGCTACTTGTTGAATGTTGACACTTGAAGGTCTGTCCTTTTAGGGATAAAAGCAATGTGGCCATCTTTTTTTCTTTCTCCATAGATCAGTGGATTATGGAAGTACTTATACCAAACTCAATGATAAAGTTGGGTCAAGGACTGTGTTAAGTTACCTCTACGTCTGCCCAACCAACAAGAGGAAGGTCAGTATGTTCTCCAACCCTATATTCTTTATTCATTTTTTTTAATAACTGATTTTTGAATAGACTTGACATTAAAATGCTGCTGTTGTTCTCACCGGCTATGAAGTATTTATGTGTGCTGCAAAATGACAGCATCACTACTCTTCAAAGTGTTGAAGAGTGCTTCTCTCCCTTTCTCTCTGTCTCTGTCTATCTACGGGAGAGGCAAAGTATTAGAGAGAAGGTGTTCTCTCTAATACTTTGCCTCTCCCGTATCTGTACTTTAGATAATGATGCTGAGCGACCCGGAGGTAGAGAGCGCTGTTCTCATCAGTTCAGATGAAGGGGCAAGCTTTGAGAAGCATCCCATTAACTTCTATATCCAGAGCCTTCTCTTCCACCCAGCGCAGGAAAACTGGATCCTGGCTTACAGCCATGACAGCAAGGTACTGTAGCAGGACTGTTTGTGTGAATCCACAATGGATCTTTACTGTTGAAAGACAAACAAAGTGATGAAATATTGCTTTGAAAATGCTTTTGTTTTGTTTTATCATCATTTTGTTATTGCTGACATTTGGTTTCGTTTTATGTTGCAGTTGTATAGTTCGATGGACTTTGGGAGAAAATGGCTGCTTGTTCACGACAATGTGATGCCAGGGCGATTTTACTGGTATGATTATGGATTCTATTTTTGTGTTTTATGCATTGATTGAGTTAATGGCCTTACGAATGGCCTTAAAAGAATCTCATGATCGCTTTTCACAAAACTGATCTTACCATGACGATCAAACCATGTGGCCTATTATGTCTGTCTCATTTAGGCCTGTATACATTAGTATGAACAATATGCTCCCTTTTCTATAGCACAAATAGTGCAGAATATGATGCCGTTTTTGTTGTCACTGTCATTTGGTAATCTTGGGTCCACGGGCACGCGATGGTGAATATCCCTGCTTGTCATGGTTTGTGTCAAGCCCAAGTGCTTTTTGAGCTTGGAAAGAAAGGAAATTGTTGCACTCATTTGATAAAGGACATTTGATAAATGAGGACAGCATAGCCGGAATGGTGATGTGGTATGTGCCCTTGAAAACCAATGCTTTGTAAATATATATATATCATTGTACCTTTTCCACAGCCTTCATTTGCCCTATGTTAGCGTGTTGAAAAAAATATATACAAAAATAAGAACCGAGAAGGTAATGATACGTATCAGCCATCAGTGGAAGCTAAGCTGTCACTGCTGAGGGAGCTCAACATGTGAAACATGGAAGAAACACAGCTGCCACACGTGGTTGATGCATGTGTTTGTTTTATTCACGGCTGAGGAGACCATATATTGGTGCAAAGGAACCAAAATACAGAGTGGAAAACAGAAAGTGACCTTCTATGGTTCACAGAATGGATATGTACCAACAAGCCATGCTGGCCCACCAGCTGTTTTCTCCCCACACTGCACACAATCCCAATGAGACTACCATTTTTATTTGCCTGGGCAGTTCCTTGTTGACAGTAATGTTAAGCACTTAAGCCCTATTTCATCCTTCAGTGTGCGACAGTGCTGTGCAGCGGAAATAGCTGATCTAGAATTCACGTTATGATGAACTTGTTGATTGGCTATTTTTTAAGATTCTTGAAAATGTTGAAAAATATATTATTTTGCCTATAATGCCCAAGAATTAGGAGGAGCCTGTAATGATATGACCAAAATATAGATGCCAGGTTGAAGGTGTTTAATCTATTCATTAAATTAAAGCTTTGATCAAATGCTACATTTTATCAATGCATCTGTCGGTCTAGGTAAATAGGCTGCAGGTATGTGATAAACAAATGTTTTCCCTCTATATCCAACCTCAGACAATGATAAATGCCTGTGTGATAACACACAACTATTCTACTGATGCTGGATATTAATGGAATTTGTTGAGAGGGTTGGCCAGAAACCTCTGTTTTCATTTGTCTTGTAAATGCACAACCTTAACCCCTTGCATCTGTCTTTGTAGTTTGTACTACTCTTACCAATTAGCTGAGATTCAGGACATAAAGAAGGTGCTGTTGTGCTGACATGCCTCTCTCTCGTTCCTACTCCCTTGCTCACTGTGTTCATCCACATCTTCATCACCTCCTCCTCCTCCTCCTCAAGGGCGGTAATGGGACTGGACAGAGAATCAGACGTGGTTCACATCGAGACACGCATCTCCAAAGGCCGTGAGTGCTCCACTCCAGTTCAGCCCCACAAGACCCCTTGGCTCTCATTTAGAACGAGGTCACTGGTGGAAGAGGAGACCTATGTTCTTCAGTTCAGATTGGTCCCAGAAGTCTTGTAAAGCAGAGTAGGAGTCTTTTCGACAAAAAAGGGAGAGATACGGGGTTGATCTATGTTTCTTTTCCTTAATCTCTCCCCTGCGTCCCGTAGACGAACCCCTAGTCTCCCTTCAAAACAGCAGACTGAATTCAGTCAAACCAATTACAGGGTTCTCTACCAGCTCAGGGGAAAAAAACGTAACTCCTTTTCAAATGTGGTCAACTCTTTTGGGGCGTACATGTAAAGTGCAGATTTAGGCCATGGACATTTAATCTAGGCCATTGACATTTAATTGGACAATCATCAATTGTGTTATACCTGCATCACATTCACTGTCTGTAGGTTCTGTAAGTGAGCAGCTAAAGTGTGTTCAAAGTACTGTTTTAAAGTGATTTATTGACGGCTGTGTTCCAGGTGCCCGGTATGTAAAGTGCAGAGCTCAAAGATGTTCAGAGGGCAACAGACAGTACCTTTTCCCTGGACACGTGGATACCAACTCCCTGGTTGTACAAGACGAATATGTTTTCACACAGGTATGTGCACACATATATGTTCCATGCTTTCTCTCAAATATATAAATCATATCATATCAGACTGGGGAGCTTTTGTTTCATCTCTCTTTTCTTTTCTTTTTTTCTTTTCTTTTTTGTGGTCATTTCTGCATCTATAGCTATCAAAGCTTACATGATGGCTTGGTCCAAGCACACCTGTTCCCCAGTCGGGGCTTAGTGTGGGTTTTGATTACGCTTTGTTCTATTCATATCACGGCACGCGCTCAGTACTGCTGCCTCTGTACACAGGTCAGACTCCTTGTCAGAAAGATGTGTTTGTCAGCCGGGAGCGCACTCCTCCTGTTAGTGGCAGTCAGTGTCATTATTGCAGATTTAATTTCAGGTGCCCTCTGTCATCATTGATTTCCATCTACAGCAAGGATTTTACTGTCTGTATGCTCAGCCTTGATCCACTCACTCAGCTCTTGGGAGGATAATAGAACAAATACTGCATGCTTAGAATGAAAACTAAACAAAAACCAAGTGAAATGTTTTCTACTCAAGGTCATACGGATATGGCACTCGTGGAGAATGAAAAGAGTATTTGCAGTGTATTTTCTGTGTGTTTATAAATGTGTTCTGGTGATGATGTGACATCACTGTAGAACCATGTCTCTGTTTCATGCACTTGATGTGTACAGTACTGTTCTAAGAATGAAAATACAAGGGGAAAACCACCACACTGTGTTTTAAAAATGGTGATTCAATAATAATGTCTGAATTGAATTTACTTGAAATGAGATTGACCCTGGAGGCAGGGTACGAGGAAGATGCCGATGAAAATAACTGAACACAGCTGGCATGTCTGTGGGGAGCAAACCACAGATGACTTTCTTGTGACTTTCATTGCTTGGGGCAGTTGGATTTAACTTGACAAAGAATAATGAGGTTATCGATTGGGCTACAACGAAATAAGCAGTCTTCAACACCTCCAAATTCTCTTGGGAGAGAGGGAACAGCCAAGTGCAACATCCTCAGAAATGTGGCCAGGGAAAATGCAGCTCATTGATTTTCGATAGATTATTCCATTAGAGCTCTAATGTAGTGTGTTGTGGGACACACACCACCCCTCTAGTTGATTAGAAAATAAGCAATCAAGTAGCTTCGCTAAAACTGTGAGTGGAGCTAGGGTAAAGTGGTATAGTGCATTAAGATCTTCAAGTGGCACCAAAGATAAAGACAACAGTCTACAGTGTCTTTTACCTTTGGGTTGATGATAGTGATAGTTTTTCTTTTCTTTTTTTTTTTTTCTTTTTTTTAAGTTTTCCTTGTACTGTAGCTTGTTCTGCTTTCTGTAGTGCTCCTTGAAGTATCTCTAGACTATTACATTTAGAACAATAGCAATTCCTTAAACATATTTACTTGCGCAAGCAGAGCGTGCAAGTAATGTTATCAGTCAGGTGCGTATGTCCGGGGACCAGCATATGATATGACGTCATATGCTGGCACGAAGCTGACCGTGCAGGTATGTTTTCCGTCATGCTACGAAGCATATGTCCCATGACGTGATGAAGATATGTACCAATGTCCCTTAGAATGCATATGATATGACGTCATATGCTGGCCCCGGACATACATTGATGGTGACGTAACGATGACATATGTTTCAGTGTCGGCCTGTCGGGTGGACTAAAGGTTATGCCCCTATGTATACATGTATGTAATCTGACACCACTGCCATAACAGGCATAAGTAATCATTACCATACTTCAAAATACAACTTTTTCTCCTCCAAAAGCAAGGTACGTAGCAAAAAGCTAAACCTAATAATTCAATATTGCAAACGTTCCTTCACAGAGAGGCTGAGATTTGAAAGTTTGTAGCGGTCTACAGTACTTCAGTACTACAGTAGTAGGTCATTTATGGCCTACTTGTGTGCAACAAGCAAGTAGGCACTCGACAGAGTGCAGTTATTTTAAAGGTTTACTTTGTTATTCTATTTGACAGCTGACATAGTTCAGCATGTATGTATACAACTTGCCTCTCCAGCATGGGTCCAAGCTACTGAAATATATCTATTTGAGGACTTTTTCCAAATTCCTTAAACTGTGACTAGAAATATAACACTACACTACAGCACTATGGCTTTGTACAGTACCTTCCTTGAGCTCAAATGAAGCTTCTCTGACTTCATTACTTAGGTGACGACGGCGGGACGAACCACCTACTATGTGTCCTACATGAGAGAATCATTCAAAGGGATGAAATTGCCTAAATACTGTCTGCCCAAGGTAAGTGCCGAGTTCAAATAAAGACTCTACTGCTATTACAGTATAATACAGTTCAAACCAAATGCAAGAATAAGAATGTAGCGAATAAAATAAAATGACCCGCACACCCTCTGCACTTGCACAATAGGGACAATTTAATTTAAGCAACGTTTCGGTCAATTAGACTGCCTGAAGAAGGTCTATTTGACCGAAACGTTGCTTAAGTAAAATTGTCCCTATTGTGCAAGTGCAGATGGCGTGCAAGTCATTATATTTTATTCTCTATGTTTGATCCCTGCCTAGTGCCTACGCACTCGTCTCTGAGCCCATCAGGTGTGCATACTGTAGTAAGACTTTGTTTCCTAAGAATGAGAATGTAAAAATGAACCTTTTTGTCAGTGTGTAGGCCAGTGGTTCTCAAACAAAGACCCCAAATTGATGTTCAGGGAACCAATAACCAATAACAGAAGATTTGTCAGGACTTGAAAATAGTTTAGGACAACTAAAGACTAATTTACAGTAGTCGAAATCGACTGGTAGTCGACTATAGGCAACTAGAGTAGGAAAAACTTTGCATGAGATTGGTAGTCGAATTCGAATAAGACTCCCTTGATTGATTAGCCGACTATTTGACTAATCGAGGTTAGGTCTTCAAAATAGCATATTTTCAAGCTCACAATGTGTCACAAAGCTTGTATTTCGGGTATTTCTGAATAGCCGGAAAAAATTAAATGTGTTTAAACTGTTCTGCATTTGGCTGGGGACTCCCTGGAACCTCCTCAATGACCTCTGGGAGGTCCCCATGCCCCACTTTGTGAAACCACTGCTTTGTTATGTTATATGTAAATGCCACTTGTTGCTATTCATACAGTACTTTGCTCTCTTCTTTCTCTCTTTGTTTCCTGTTGTGTCTCTCTCTGTGTTTGTACACCCTAACAGGACATGCATATTATCAGTACTGATGAGAAGCAGGTATTAGCGGCGGTACAGGAGTGGAATCAGAACAACACGTACAGTCTTTATATCTCAGACTCTCCTGGGGTTTACTTTACGCTCTCGCTGGAGAATCTGAGAACCAGCAGAGGACCAGCAGGAAACCTACTGGTGGACTTTTATAAGGTGCCCTACACTGAAAAATCTATTTCACTCACTTTTCTTTTACAGAATTAAATTAACTCCATTACAGCCCAAAGCACACTTGACTAAAACACTGCTTTCATTATAACCGGTTGGCCTGTAATGGTCCATCACAATCACATACTGTATAACACTTGAAGTTTTACATTTCAGTTCTGCTCTGATTTGCTCTATTATCGCCCATTTCCAGATTGAAGGGATAAATGGCATGTATCTAGCCAACAAACTGGTAGATCATCAAATCAAGACATTCATCACGTACAACAAGGGACAGACCTGGGCCCTGTTGCAAGCTCCCACAACTGATGTGGCCGGAAATAGCCTTCACTGCGTTCTGGTGAGCACGAGTCATTGGGCTGGAATGAGTGCTCTCGTACATGGGAAATGAAGCTTCTGACACACATCATTCATCAAATAATTCAGTCCCATCGGCCGTGCTTTGGAGATTCCTTGATTGAGAAACACATTTGCACAAGGCCAGGTGCTGCTGGCTTTAGCATTAATTTGCCTCTGTACTTTCATTAACGGCTGAGGAAACGCCCGAGGCTGTACCAGTGTTATTTGAAAGTTGGTGCGTTCGTGTGTGGCCTGGAGTGTTGTCACGTTTAGTTTCAGGGGATCAGGCAATCCATTAACCCCTGCGATTTCAATTTATTATCCGTATTACTGAAGGCACCTGCATAATGAATGTTAGATTATGCATAATTTCAGTAAACAGCCTATGTTGTTACACGTCGGATACTGTGTGCAGGCTGTGTACTTGATCCAGTGTGTTCTTTAAGGAACTGCTAGTATAGAGACATATATGCAGTAATTGACGTGGCTCTGCTAATATTAGGCTACATGGTTTTGTCAAGGTAGTACAAGCGGCTCTTGGCAGTTTCAAAGCTCCTCATAAATGTTTTCCAAGGTACTTGATACCGAGAGATGAGTCACAATGATTTGAATCCATTTTGCCAGATTTATCAATGCATCTTCAGGGAATTTTAATTACATGCCTTGTTTGCTTTAGAATGAAACAGTTCAAATGCCCTCCTTGTCCTCTCAGCCGTTTTCATTTTGCCAGCAGAGGAGATGAGGGAGGAAAGCATCTTTGATTTCTAAATGGTCTCTGAAATTGGTGGCAGTTTTTCGCTCAAACGGGAAACGAGTTTGAAGGCAGAGCCAATTATAATTGCATTTGTTAAGATCGGTCTGATTCAACTTGTGCTTGATTGGAATCTATTGTGTTGTTGACAGCCATTTTGTTCACTACATCTACATCTGGAGATGTCAGAGAACCCCTACACATCTGGACGCATCTCCAGCAAAAACTCTGTGCCAGGGATCATTGTGGCCACAGGTACTGAGAGGACAATGACTTTTTTTGTATAGATAATACTAATTAAGAGAACTAATGAGTGACAGTGATGAAGCACATCAATTTGAGTCTTTGATAAACAGCTTTGCATCTCCAGAACCTTTCATGGTCACTCAGGCAATATAATAATATATAATAGCAGTGATGCAAACACTGAAACAATCACCTAAGTTGCAAAGTTAATTTGACCTCTACACATGTAGTACATTTTGAGTGACATGATTGGGAACATAATATCCTCTAAACAGGAGAAGCACACATTCAGGTAATGACTGTCAATTTGTGCATACAGTACTGTAGTGTAGGCGTATTATAGCTTTTTGTGGGTGCTAATGCACCAAAAAAGATATATATACAAGATACACAAGTTGTTATTTTTGTACCCAGGAAATGTTGGAAGAGAGCTGTCTTCCACCAACCTTGGGATGTTTATAACATCTGACGCAGGGAATAGCTGGAGACAGGTGAGTCTTGGCTTCATAACTTCATTAACATTTAACAGCAGATGTGCATTCATATTGAATGTGCGCTGTGCAGCAAATGTGTCTGATGTTTCCGGGTGTTTGTGTGTGCAGATTTTCGAGGAGGAGCACAACATTTGGTTTCTTGACAACGGAGGTGCTTTGTTGGCCGTCTTACATGCAACAGCACCTCTACGACACTTATGGTACGTATACAGCAGCATCCCCGTAGCTGATACCGTAATTAGGTGTGCAAAACATCGCAGTGAACTTGTAGTTTGCAAATTGCCTGGAGACAATATATTTCTCTCCCATTTGCCTGTTTTGCGAGCTGTTTCTGCATACATTCCCTCTTTATGGTGCTTTTTGAAGCTGATGGAATACGTTTGCATGAGTACCGTACCGGCACAGCGGCCTCTCTCGCCACATCAAAACGGAATCACTTTCAGCGGAAAAATGCGTCGGTTCCTGGATTGTTCTGGCTTTTTTGTGTTTTTGAGTGGGGTGTTTTATGCAAATGAGTGGAGATGGTTGGAGATGGTTGGAGAGTGCTGTTGGATGAGACTCGGAAAGTTTCACAATACATCACTATCAAAAGCGAAGATTTTTACACTCTAGTGGTTAAATTGCCAAATTGCCAAATAATGTTTCGTGATGAAAAGTGTCTGATTAAGGTAATTCACTTTTCAACAATGTATTGTTTAACTTAAAGGACAACTTTTTTTGTTTTAGGTTGTTATTAGAGAAATCAAATGAGTATTATTTTTATTTCATTTGCTGCTTTCTTTCGTTTTAGTGACTTTAGCTCTTTTTGACAGGGGGGCAGGGCATTCGTTCAGGATCTACTGAATGTGAAGGGGGATATTAGGGGGATGCCATACTGAGTGTTGTAGTCAGTTTGTCACCTCCTCCTGTAATTTCCTGGTGTCTAGTAGGACTATAGTAAGTAACAATAAAGAAATCGCAGTACATTTTGTAAAAATGTTCGAATGCTCCTGCCCCAGTGTCAAAATAGATCAAATCGTTAAAACAAAGTTGTCCTTTAACTTAACTTAATGCTGAACTCTGTCATTGCATTTCCTAATGGGGATTTGAACCGGGGTCGGCCAAGCAAGCACTGACATTTTAACCACTGATCCAATAAGCGCACGCCTGCTACTCACTCTTTAGGCAGTACCACTTGTCAACCAGTAGTGGTCCTACCACACCACAGGATCTACATTTCTGAGTAAGAGCAGGAGAACAAATATCACCACAGTTGTATGTTAGTTATATTGTGTCAGTGGTGGAAAGTAACTAAGTACTGCATTTAAAGGAGCATTCAGTGATTTGGGTGATTTGGAAACCCCCCCCCCCCGGTCTGCCCCGGGAACAAGATGTGCACATGCACGCACTACAGTGGGGGGGACACGCAACAGGCCAACAGCACGCACACCAAAGCCTGCCCCCGCTCGATCATGATTGGTGGAAGGCCCCTCTCTATTCTGATTGGATGAAGGCTGGGCCACCTAGCCAAAAATGAAACCTATGGGGTTTTTTTTACCCCAGGGGTTAACTGGTAACAGGGAGGAACTCCTTATATGGTCAGCACACTCTATAGTAGGGAGGATTATCACAGCAAAACAAAAAAATAAGTGATATTTGAATTATGTGAAATCACTGAATACAACCTTTAAGTACACTTTTTTGTTGTTGTTTGTTCATAGTAACTTTGTAGTTTTTGATTATTAGTCGCTTTGCGGTGCGTTGTAGATACTGCTATTTTCAAATGATTATTTATACGTTTTATGTCACCTTCTGCATAATGAGTAGTTTTACATTTTGTACTTTAAGTATATAATGCCAATACTTTTCTACTTTTACTCAAGTCATATTAAGTCATGTAACAGTCTATTTCTACTATTTGATAATTCACTCCCTCCACACACACACACACACACACACACACACACACACACACACACACACACACACACACACACACACACACACACACACACACACACACACACACACACACACACACACACACACACACACACACACACACACACACACACACACACACACACACACACACACACACACACACACACACACTGCTCTGGTCTTTAACTAACTAATGAAGCCCTCCATGTTATTTCCTGAGCATTGACGGTAATTTGTCTGTTGATGTGATACAGGATCAGTCTAGATGAGGGTAAGAAATGGGACCGCCACAGCTTCTCCCTGGCCCCTTTGTATGTGGACGGGGTTTTAATGGAGCCGGAGACAGAGAACCACATCATCACGTGAGTACAGATCAGAAGGAGCACACGGTCCAGGAGGAGTATATAGCTAAACACAGCCATATAAAGCCAGAGAAGCGAGGTGAATTGTTCCTTAACAAAACAAATGTTTGTTTCCTTTTCTGGCTCTGTTTGGTCCCATATGAACGAGATGAGCTCAAACTCCCCGTCAGGCTAAATGCTTCTGTAAACAACAAAGCACACATTCTGAGTCACGGGGCCTGCCCTTACACCGTTTCTCACAGTTTAATGCACCACATCCCTACATTATGTTTAATATATCTCGCATTTTGTCGGATCTCTCCCCCAGTTTCTTTGGACACTTCAGCCATCGGTCAGAGTGGCAGCTCATCAAGATAGACTACAAAGGCATCTTCAGTAGGAGATGCATGGATGGAGATTACCAGACATGGCACTTACACAACAAGGTAGCAGACATGTTGAGCCCTATTGATTTATTGTTATCATCCATGCTTGGGTGTGCACAGTAACTTATTCTTTCGGTCTTCCTTTTGTTACTTTATGTCTGTCTCTCTTTATATCCTCCTGTCTTGCTGCGTTACTTGCAAGGGCGAGCCATGTGTTATGGGTGAGAAGCAGATCTATATGAAGCGCAGACCAGGCAACCGCTGTATGCTAACCCAGGACTACTCGCGGATATATTCTTCAGAGCCGTGCCTCTGCAGATCTTATGATTTTGAATGGTAATGGCACCTTCCCATGGCCTTCGTACCAAGGAATGTCTCATTTCATAGCCATTATGCTTACTGTGTTGATAATGTGCGTGCATTCACTTAATTATATTTTGATTATATATTTCCATAATGCTAATTTTCGTGTTAGAGTTCAACGAATACTTAATGATGTGGTAAATTCATTTAAAATGCCTTTTTATCCAGTTGTCTCAAATGTAGTTTGATCCTGCTTGTCACAACTGTGTCTTGCATGTATGTGTCACTGTCTTAAAAAAAATAGGTTTGGTCATAGGTTTGGGTCTGTGAACCATTTTTCCTGACTACAAAAAACTGCTGACATTGAGATTCCAACTTCCCAAGCACCTGTGATATAATTTTATGCGCTCCCTTGTATCGGCAGTGATTATGGGTACGAGCGTCAGGCGGATACAAAGTGCGCCGCTGCGTTTTGGTTTAACCCAAATGCAGCTGCTAAAAGCTGCAGCGCCAGCCAAAGCTTCCTCAACAGCACCGGGTAAGTGGAACCCAAATCAACTGCACACAGTGAAATCCTCAGTGATCATTTAATTCCAAAGACTCTTCAAATGGAACCAACTGGCTATATGGTCCATTTGGTTCCATTAAATGGAACCAAATGGACCATATAGCCATTTGGTTCCATTTGAAGAGTCTTTAAGTAAAGGAGTGTACACATTTTGTACACTCCTTTACTGTAAAACAATGTTGTTCCAGTTACCAGAGAGTCAGGCACAGCAGGGTCCCGAGGTCAAATTATTTTCAATTACAATTTAGGCATTTAGCAGACGCTCTTAATCCAGAGTGATTTGCGTACTGTAAGTCACTTTAGGTAGGCAAAAACAACACACGGTAATACATGCAAATGCATAGAAATAGTCTTCTAGGATAATATGTAAACCAAGAACCTACTGTACCATCAGTCTAACACTAGAATATCCGTATACTGTATGTTCAAGCAATAAGATTACCATACAAAATATATAATATAATAATAATATTATATATAAGGCACATGAATAAAGTTATACACATCATCCACTATTTGACATTTGTCCTCTGAGATTTTGGAACAGTGAGGCTTACACTGTCGTTATGGGCAGTGGTGGAAGTACATTTACTTAAGTACTGTACTTGAGTACAATTCTGAGGTATTTGTACTTTTTTTCCTTTTACTTCTACTCCACTACATCTCGGATTCAAATATTGTACTGTTAATAGTTACTAGTTACTTTGTACATTTTGATTATCCTTACAAAACACTTCAGCCCTATACACATTTTGGCCATTTGAAAATAGCTCATTTGAAACGGGACATTCTGCATAGTGAGTACTTTTACCGTTGGTACTTCAAGTACATTTTGATGCCAATTCTTTTGAACTCTTACTCAAGTAAATTTTGAATTCCGAACTTTTACTTGTAACAGAGTATTTCTACGTTGCAGAATGAGGGCCTTTCTCGGCCCCACCTCTCTCCCTGTGTTTTAGGATCCAAGAAGGCCACAGCACCAAGAGGGGGTGTCCTTAGTGGGTTGCGTTCACAAATTCAAGACACCTGTCTTGCGTTTGTCTTATGTCTGTGTTTAATGGCCACTCCAATGCATTTCCAATGGAAGCCCATATGGTTTGACCAAACATTTTGTTTGATGGGGTGGAGGGGGGGCAGAACACATCCATCAAAGCTGTGTTCAGACACAAGTCAGGTGTCAGACACAAGGCAGTTGTCTTGAATGCAGCCCAGTAAGGTCATATGTCGACCCCGCCCGCTCACCTCTGCCCCACCCCCTCCTGGTGCTGCGGCCATCTTGGAGCATAAAACACAGGGAGAGAGGTGGGGCCGAGAAAGGCCCTTTAACATTTGAGTACTTTTCCCCACCGCTGGTTTTGGGGTGCTGTAGGTACAGGAAGGTGTTGTCCAACAACTGTAAAGAGGGAGGGAAGAACGTGTACTCCCCCCGGAGACAGGCCTGTCGCCCCAGACCGCCCCGAGGCCTACGCCTGTCAACGGGTCACGGAGAGCTCAGTGCCATGGTTGGGAGCAATGCCACATTCCTGATCTATCTGGATGACGTGAGTCATACAAACAATGTGGCTTCATTGTGGACATTATTGTTAATATTGTTTCATAAAGGTGATATGTGTTCTTGTTCACGCGTGACTTGTTCTAGTGGCATACTGTAACAGACGACAAGGTGTCCCCAGAATTTGAAGCAGGGACAAAGGCGCGGTTACGTGACTCACAGCCTTTATTGCCTTTTTCCTCTCTCTAGCCCTGCATTAAATTCTCCCTTCTCGTCTCTCTATGAAGTTCCTTTTAGATTTTCCCTCCTTTCAAGTGCTTGCTCAGTGATGTCGGCTTATGGGCCGTCCACACCATGCATGATAACTTTAACTACACATCATTCTTTGCTGTTTAAACTGTAACTCTTCTGTTAACAAAAGTATTATTGTTGTAGTTGGGAGTTATCGCACTTGGTGTGGCCGGCCATTTATACTCCTTTATCTCTCCTATGTGCACTTTTTCTTGAGCAGATTGCTCTTCCTCCCACTTGGTCCAAGATCAGTGTCCCAGCTTAAGCCGTCCTGACAGATGCCATGCGTTCTCTCCCTGTCCGCAGGGAGACTCGACGAGGACCAATATCCAACTAGACTTTGGAGACGGCATCAAGATCACATACTCTAATCTGAGCAGGGCGGATCACGGAATCCAACATGTCTACAGAACCACAGGGATTTACAGAGTGACGGCTCTGGCTGAAAACAGCCAGGGATCTGACAGCAGCTCAATGTTTCTACATATCACCAGTATGTGAACGAGAAGCCTCATTACTCATTCCTGAATCCTCATACTGTGCATGTAGATGGAAATGCCTCTCCTTTATGGGCAACCATGCTCTCACCTGTATATAACATACATTTCCAAGTAGGTGTAGATGTTTAATATAGATACAAGAATATTACTGCGCATAAAAATTTATCTCAATCACCTCTGGCCGATTGCCGATGCTGTGGTGTCACACAATTGCATTTTTCTGGGATCTTGAGGAACTCGTAATTCAAAAGTCATAATGTAAGCGACACAAAAAGAATCTTGGAAAATCAAAGACAGTGAACGTCGTCTCCTTTGGAAAGAATTAAGTCTGTCCTCTTCGATCACGGCATTATTGCTTTTGAACTACTGCCATGCTGTCATTGGGTTCTGTAAAAATGCCAAACCACAGTATTATGCAGAAGGCAGCTGAAAGACCTTGTGAGGCGCATATCTGTCTCTTGGGGCGACCTGTGTGTCTTTTTGTGGTTAATTTGATTCTTCCCTATTTGTGTGTGTGTGTGTGTGTGTGTGTGTGTGTGTGTGTGTGTGTGTGTGTGTGTGTGTGTGTGTGTGTGTGTGTGTGTGTGTGTGTGTGTGTGTGTGTGTGTGTGTGTGTGTGTGTGTGTGTGTGCGTGCGTGCGCGGCCTTTCTTGCCTTAGGTCCGGTGGATCGTGTGTATCTTTCCGCTCCTATTGTAGTCACCAGGGGGAAGGAAGCTAATCTCACTGCCGTGGTTTGGCCCGGTCACTCCAGAACGCTGACCTTTTTCTGGTGGTTTGAAAACAGCTCCGAGGTGCGATATGCCTCCGCGGTCCACCCCCGTCCTCCTACTCTATGTTCCTACACAAACTTTTTCATTACTATCTTTGCTGAAACTTGCATTTTCTCTTCCCCATTGTGCCCTTTCGGTTTTTCGGACTGGAAAGAAATGTTGATCGCCTGTAGTTTTCAATAGAAAATGTCGCCCACAGTTTCCCTGTGTTTGTGATTACATGTGCTTGTGCCACAATAACACCTTCCATTGTACAACATTTCCATGGCCACTCCCTGGTGCGCTCCATTTACAGGCGAGAGAATAGGCGTCTCCGTGCTACTACCGGTATATAAATGTTTCTCTCTTTTGAAAACCAGCCCGTCATAACCTTGGAGGGAAGCATCTCTTACAAGTTTCTAAAGGAGGGAACAAACAAGGTCACCGTGCAAGTTGCTTCTGGAAGCACCATAATACAGGATACTAAAGTCATAAGCATTAAAGGTGAGTGGGGAAATCAGCTTTTCAAAGGGCCTTTAACGCATTTTGGCCTGACCTCGAAAAAAATTGTCTAAATCCTCCAGTTTTCTGAAATAAATAATTTCACGATTTTTCAAAAATAGCAGACCTACAAGCTCGTAGCGCGCCACTCAGTGGCGTGCTATGAGCTTGTAGATCTGCTATTTTTCAATAGCTAAATTATAACAATGTTTAAAACACCAAAAGGGGTTCCCACCCAAAATGGGTTAATTGGTACCATGCATGCAAAATGAATGTAGATCAAATATGATCTCGGGGGAATGTACGATACAGTACCTCTTGGTCCTCTGTTGCAAACGCTGCCACGCTAATGTCAACTGTGGACTTATCTAATGAGCAAATACATCATGGTATGTGAACATGATTATCTTGAGGGGCAATTAATTTTCAAGTCTGTATACATTATCATACACAGAGGAAACCCTTTAATCTACATATTAATCATAAGCTATATATATATACACGCACACAGACTCGCGTCCGCATGCGTGCACGTGCTGTATCTAAGAGACACAAGAGACATTTTTAAGGGGACGTCACTTGTATCTTCTCCCCAGAATTCTTCAGGTCGCTGCTGCTGTCATTTTCGCCAGCCCTCGACGAGCATAACCCAGACATTCCAGAGTGGAGGGATGACGTTGGACGTGTGGTGCGAACAGCTCTGTCACAGGTATGGTCGGTAGACCTCGCACTGGGACTGCTCTAACAGTCAGCACTGTGTCAGGCTCCCCTCTTGTCTATTACTATTTTATACCGTGGTTCTCTCATGCGTGTGAGCACAATACTGCACATGTTCCAGCGTTGAGTTTGACAGCAATTTAAAAATCTTTGTTTTAGTTTGTCTTTTGAATAAAAAGATTCCCCCCGTTTTTGGCATATTTTAGTAATCTGAAATGTTTGAGTCTAGTTTTAGTCGATTAAATATCATGAGATTTTCGTCGACAAAATGTATTTTGGCAGGTCGTAATACCTGATTTTACCCTTGGTTGCATGCTGAAAATAGCCGCTCTACAAGCGCGTTGTGAGCTTGTAGATTGTCTATTTTCAACACCCGAGCGCAACCAAACATAAAATGACTTCTCAATACTCTTCTCAACTACCGGTAGTTTATTTGTTGACAAAATTATCTCAATATATTTAGTCATAATTTTACATTTTAATGTAGTTTCGTCAGTGAAAAAAGGCTTGTCTTGTTTTAGTCAGCAAAATCAACACTGCTGTGTTCCACAATGTTCTGTGGTGTTTAAATGCAAAAGAAGAAATTGTCAATCTGCCCTAATGAATAATGGGGCTGCAACTTATTATTCATCTATTCATCCGTTGATACATTTTCTGATTATTTGAATCTATGCGACTAGAGAACATAAAATGATGGTAATTGCGACTGTAGGTCGCAGATTACCATGAAAACCTGCAAAACCTGTCCGTCCGTCGATCCGTCACGCCACCATATATGGCCGTCAGTCTGTCATGCTTCGTGACACGCTCCATATACAGTATGGCCATCTCCATATATGAAGATCACAACACTGACCTCATCAAAACCTGGATATCCATACATGGAGAAGACTGACTCATTACCTAGATCTGCATAGCCGGCCAGCAACTCTACATCTGAGCTATATATGGAGCTGTTCTGTGCTGACATTCCATATGTTGATCCCTCCCCACCTGTCCTTCCTCTTCGATGTCTCCCTTTTGACTGATACCTGTCCATTCAAACTCTGCAGCCACGCCCGGCAGCCAGCGAAAACTAGAGTTCTCAACAGACCCGAAAATTAAGGCCAGCCCATCTGGGCCCTCATCAAACCCTATACACTCAAGACACTGCCCCCGCTGCCACCCTTAGATCTCCATATATGGAGCTGACCTGTTCTGACATTCCATATATTGATCTGACCTCATCAAACCCTGTACACTCAAGACACGCTCCATATATGGCCAGTACAGAATTCATTCCATATGTTGATCTGACCCCCCATGCCAAAGCGCCAGCGCTCGCCCAGCAGTCTGCCATCACCCCAGGATGCGTGCACTTACTCGCTCTCAGGGTGTCTTACTGGTATTATTAATTATTTTACCCCAAGCGGTATTGTAATAAACCTGCCTTTCCATGCTGTTGCTATCATTTCATGCACCTGCCCCTAAAATTATTCCTTACACAATGCTATTTGGAACAAATGTGTTTGAGATTCATCTGCTCATGAATAGCCTATTAATGGCCCATACTTGGTTTATACAGGCTCGTAATGTGTCGTTGCAGGTGTCCGGCTTCCCAGAGGAGCAGCTGCTGGTGTCACTGTACCCTGGTCTCCCTACCATCGCCGAGCTCTTCATTTTGCCCGACACACACTCGTCTGAACACGAGAAGAGGAGCGAGGAGGATCTGGAGAGGGTAAGAGTCACACAACTGTGGTACTTAAAGATGGAGTGCCACAATTTTTTTATTTTTTTATGAGGTGACAGTACTTCATGAGACACCCTGGAGTCGTTTATATGTGCAATGGTGTATTAACTTTGTATTTAGGGTTTCTTCCTGGACAGTCAAACGGGCCAATGAAATAAACAGTAATATAGTGACATCACACTATCAGCCCCTCCCCTAACCCCTCCCCCTTTATCATACAACTACAGTTGTGGGTGCGGCTTCAGTTCAGGTGGATCACCACCCATCACCACCCACCAGGCAAACCAGGCATACTTAATGAACTGGTGGGCGTGTCCACATAAAAGCATGATTTTAACAAATACACTTTTTGGAAAAAGTTCTACCTCCTTATATTACAATAATACCTGGTGATCATGTTTTAGGGTGGAAAAAGATTGTGGCACTCCATCTTTAAAGAATGCATGATCTGTGTGCTGGAAGTTTGCTTCAGAACATTAATTTGACAAAGCTAGTGCTGTTATTGTTTGACTCAATGTGACATTACTTTCTTTCCAACAGATATCTGATATCTTTGTCAATGCGCTGAACCAAGGCTTGATCCAGTTTGATTTGAAAGCTGACATTCGCATTATCGTGTATATCACACAGCAAACTTTGGGTAAGTCTCCGTATTACTCACTATTCTCTCTTGGATGACTTTGGCTGCTCCATTATGAATCAAATAGCTACCAACAAAGTATTACATGAGATTTATGGATTCATTTAGTTCAGCGTAGTTCAGCTTTTTTTTTTTTGCTTTATCTTGTTCGAGGTGCATAAGATAACACAGGCATCTGTTATGATCTGATGTTCCCGTCTGCACATACTGTACATTGAAATAATAATGCATGAGATAGATAAGCGCATTACCTAGTGCTGATTTTAATCATATTGTATGCCTCAACATTTGAATATCTTCCCCCGGCTTTATAAGCAAGGCATAAAAGGTGTCTAATTCGATCGATAAGATGATTGACAAAGTAGGCATTTGGTATGCACCAAGGAAAATGGTCAGGGTCAGTGTGATATTAACATATCGCAAAAACGTGTCGATCAAGCCAGCATGGCTTTACCCTTTTCATCCTCTGACTGATCTGTCTTCATTTGTGTCTGCATACAAAGGTCTGGCTGCCTTTAGAAGGATCTGGAAAGGTCATAGCGTGTAGAGGCCTCCTTGTAAAGGCATGAAACATGGTTGGTGAGGAGCAACATATTGAATAATGCACATCAGCACTTTAAAAGGCCTGACTAGGCATAACAGGCGTGTGCTTATTAACATGCTAGGGAGAGGCTGCATATTGTCTGGGATTCCGGTTATCGTAATATCATGATATAGCTTAAACGTTGTACTTTCCCGGAGCCGTATTCAAAGACATTAAGGCTAAACGTACATGTATTAGTCCTACCTGGCAAGAGATCTGTTCAATCCTGAGTTTAATTTATTTTTATTTTATTTAACCAGTAAAAAAACACATTGAGACTAAAGTCTCTTTTACAAGTGTGAACTAGCCAAGCGAAGAGGCAAATCATTTTACACAACTCTGGCAGTAACAACAAATACAGGACTTACATAGATTTTAGGTGTAAGAATAATTCATTACACATTTTATCTGTAAATCCAGCTAAAGTCAGCTAAATCTATGGTAACACTTTATATTAAGGTCATCTTCATAATTCACTAGTGTGAACTAGCCAAGCGAAGAGGCAAATAATTTTACACAACTCTGGCAGTAACAACAAATACAGGACATAGGCATAGATTTTAGGTGTAAGAATAATTCATTTTATCTGTAAATCCAGCTAAAGTCAGCAAAATCTATGGTAACACTTTATATTAAGGTCATCTTTATAATGCATTATAAATGCGCTATAATGCATTATAAAGACAACCTTAAAATAAACCTTGGGCTGATGTCTGTGACTTGTCTGCTGCAGGGGAATACATCTTATAGGAACGTATAGGAACATTTCTGACCTGAATTTAGAAAAGCTTCTCTTGTGTCCTTTGAACAAACACCTCTTGTGAGAAAGATCAAGGTCCAGCCTGGCCACTTCATAGTGAGGAGGAGGAAACATTGATAGGCAGTGGGAGAAACTTGCTTCCAATTGAGAGATACTGTACTTGAGTAGAATAGATGTCTCTCTCTTTCTATCTCACACACAAACACACGCCGCGTACATGTGCACACAGTTATCTTTATTCTATTATATTTGCTACTGTGGTTTGAGTTGAGTTATTGAGTTCTGAGTTGTCTAGATTTAGCATACCCAAACACAGGTGCCAATTCGCGCACACACACACACACACACACACACACACACACACACACACACACACACACACACACACACACACACACACACTTTATTTTAATCCACAAATTACAATTAATTAAAGGAAACAAATATAACGGGGTTGACAGTTCATGTTCACTTAAAGGACCTATAACATAAAATTCTACTTTTTCAATTTCTTTTGTGTTTTTGGGGCTCTCATGTGTGTTTTCTATCCCCACAAATAACCAATTTTGAACAATCAGGCCTTCATGTCATATGGGTGTTTTAATGGAAATTGCTGTCAGGAACAGCTCGACTGATTTTGGCCTCATCGTGATGTCACCAATGTCACCCTAATTTGTATAATTCCTCCTCTTCTTCAGTCTTCAGTTCCAAATTTGCATTTCCACTTTGTTTACAATGTCCACCATTGTTGATTTTCTAAGCTGGCATGGCATGGAAACAAGCCTGGTTTTATCTAGCATCAGTATTATAATGACTAAAATATTAAATAATCTGCATATCAGCACCCCCACCACCTCAGGACATTGTGGTACTGCAGCTAAAACTGCTTTCAAAGTCCAGAAAGAAATGACAAGGCCTGGTTATATCAGAGTGGTGATTGAGGCTCAAACCATTAGAAATAACTTTGAGGGACATAGACAATATGATATTAAATATTAAAAGCAGTTTTAAAATGCATGTTATTTGCGCTTTAAGGATACACATGGCACCTCCTCCTACACACAGACAAACTGCCTATAACAGCCGAAACAGAACAGTGTTTGTAGTATGGCAAATCTACAGCGATACCCCAGGATTGTTATACTTCCAAGTAATGGTTGATACTTAGAATGTTTATCTTGGAATGCCTGGTCCATGTACAAATCAAAGACACAGCCCACCTCCAGAATCAGGACCTCCTTGTGACTGGTGTTAACAAAGACAACATCAGGTGTATTTGGGATGTTAGCAAAGACATCGCATGCACAGCTAAACCAATCTGGTAACACTCTTGAATGTTTATACATTGCTGCACTAGATGGCACATACTTTCGAACTGCATCAGTTACTAGGTCAACAATCCGGTCGTGGTGAGCAATATACTGTACACATTTTTGTATGCACTACATCCATTTGTTACACACACACACACACACACACACACACACACACACACACACACACACACACACACACACACACACACACACACACACACACACACACACACACACACACACACACACACACACACACACACACACACACTGTACGTACGCACAACCACACACGCACAAACATAGATGATCAAACACACTTGACTTTTCCATTTGTTTTCATTGCCAAATTGGTTTTGGAGCAGTGAGAGCTCAGCTTATTGTTTAATAAACAATTTAACTAAAAGTTTTTCCTGCTGATCTGTTTGACTGACAGTTTTATGAATCTCTGAGATAGAACTGTCTGACTTGGAACAAAGTTAACTAGTAAACTGCTTTTGCCATGTTGCTTGCTGTAGCTCAGCTTGCAGCATTTATATTCACTGCACTCCAGTGAAGTGAAGCTTTAGTTAATGTAGAGTAACTGGTAGCCTGAGCTCACTACAGCTTCCAAGTAGCTTGTCCATTTGATTTGATTTATTTAATTGCTTTCTCAGCCAACATTGCAGGAGGTTAAAAAGAGATCCGAGGATAATATACATAGAAAAGTCATCCATTTATTTCCACAGTGGTCCACTGCATGGTAGAGATGATGGACAACTATAGTCTACAGCAGTGGTCCTCAAACATTTTCATGTCAAGGACCCCCAAATTGATATGCATTTGGCCGTTAGTGTTAGCAAAGCGCCTGACTGTAATCTTTCCTCCAGGATATACTTGGCTATATGGGAGTTATTCCGCTTCATTTATATTAGATTGTGGAACGTAGACAACAAACTAGCCATTCCAGCACAGTCCCTCTGGGGTTTGAGATATAAACAGCAGATGGGCCCGTCCCTCTGGGGTATGGGAACAATATTGTTTGCATGAAACATCTGACAGTATTTCCCTATAAGATATCAATGTGTTTTGCGTGTTGTTTTCCTAAACTCTGCACTGATTAAATGTGCTGTGATGCCATTTGGGACCTCATGAACATACTGTAACAGTTGCAGGAGCGGTATACAAACAGGCTTGGATCAGTGGAACTGGTGTTTCAAGGTTTTATAGAAATAAATATTTTTGAGTGGTGCAACCATTCCTACAACCAGGAATGTCCGTGTGTATCATGTATGTATCCGTCATGAGCACGAGTGGTGTGCGCATGCGTGAAACCAGCAATGGCCAGCAATGTCCGTGTGGGGTAATGCTGTGAAACCTCAGTGAACGGATCGGTCGTTCGTTCGTTCACTAAAATGATTCGTTCATTTCGTTCATTTCGGTCCTGTAAACTATAGGATCTCCCGTACGGACCATACTCTATGGCACGGACCCACCAGTCACTCGAACGAGTCGTTCAATCATTGGCCGAGCCAGGCCGATCGTCCTTCCAGGCTATGGGATTTTCTCTGGGAGGGATGGGGTCTAATCTCCTCTTGTGCGGCTGAGTAGCCATTTTTTCCCCTGCGCTCTATGGTAGTAGCAGAGTAGCATTGTCAATTAGCATCGAACATTTGCGCTCGTTATAGCTAAATACGGTATTAAAAAATTATGAATTATGATCTCAGTTACAATGAAACTGAGGTGTTTTTTTAAAGGGTAACTGTTCCGTTTTGGCAGAGTCAGACGATCCGCGATGTCAACACCAGTCACTCCTCACAGTCACCCCCACTCATGATGCCTTCTACCCGGGCATATTAATTTCCTCTTTACGTCCCCTGTCTGTCTGGGACGCTGGGACCATCAGAGCTCCAATAGCTATAGCAATTATCACAATTTAAATAAATAAGCATCTTGAAACTATTTCACATTAACAATGTTGGTAAAACTAAGATATTTATATCCACAAATAAAACACACATCAATGCTGCGTGCGCTGCGTGCGTGCGGTATCGCACGTGTGTGTGTGTATAGCACGTAGCAACACAATGCTGCGTCGTAGCAACACACATCAATGCTGCGTGCGTGCATGAACGCGGTGCGTGTGTGTGCATGACCGCGGTATGTGCGCGCGTGCGTGCACGCACGTGTGTGTGTGAGACCTTCAAGTGACGCTGTTGAGAAACCTTGAAATTCATGCACAGACTAGAGTACTCAACCAAAAATGTAAAATGACACAGATGCTTTCCTGGTTCTAATGTTTTACAACCTGAGGCAAATTTTACAAATACCTTACAGTACAGTAACTATAACAATAAATGTGTAGTTGCACCACTCAGTTTACACGGGTGTGATTTTTTACATTTGCTTAGTTATAGTTGATTAGCGTTTCGGCAATTGTTCGGGGGCCCAATTGCACTATCCTCATGGCCCACCAGTGGGTCCCGGTCCACAGGTTGAGAATCACTGTGCATGTGTGACATAGATGCACGGCCTCTGTGTGTGTGTGTGTGTGTGTGTGTGTGTGTGTGTGTGTGTGTGTGTGTCTCTCTCTCTCTCTCTGGTCTGCGTCCTGGCAGATGGCCAGGTGCACATGTCATAGCTGCGTGGGGTATGTTGTCATGTTTAGTTTGTTGGTGTTCTCTTCTCTCTCTCCCCCTCTCTCTCTCTCCCTTAGCTCTCCATCTATGAATGTGCATTATATTGTGCAATGCATCATTGTACTGTACAAGCTGTGTGGAAGTGACAGACTTGGCAATTGTAATAAACTTACTTCACCAGTTTAGACCAACAATACCACAATATAGTTTTGGTGTAACTAACTCATTCATTAGATGGAATTATTATTATTACTTGTGCAAGCAGAGGGTGCGCAAGTACTGGCCAACCAGAGCGCGACAGAGTGCATTTCTAGTTATTACCAGTAAGACGCCCGAGGGTGAAAAGCGACCGAGGTCGCGTAAACGAGGCTTCCGCCTCGTTGACGGAGACTGCTGGGCGAGAGCTGGCGCTTTGGCATGGGGGGTCAGATCAACATGGAATTAATTCTGTACTGGCCATATAAGGAGCGTGTCTTGAGTGTACAGGGTTTGATTAGGTCAGATCAACATATGGAATGTCAGAACAGGTCAGCTGCATAGAGTACATGGAGATCTAAGGGTGGTAGAGAGTTGTCGAGAACTCTAGTTCTTGCCGGCTGCCGGGCACTAATAACCTACGGTCGCAATTATTATAATTACTATTATTTTTCATGCTTGGATTATTAATCAAGTTGTTTCACGGCCGGAGGGAGGCGTAAATTGTCATAGTGTAGATTCCATATGCAACACTCTGGATTCAAACTGCCGTGTCCCACCTTGTATTTTCAATATAGAACATTTTGGAAGGGATTATTGTGATTTTAATCAAACCGTGAATATTTCTAATCAGTTCTCTTCCATGATTTGGTCACATACAGTAGGCGCAATAGTCTCTACAGACATGATTTTATGTTTTTTTTTTTATTGTTTGTGAATATTTGGTGTGTGAATCTTTCTCCTCAATCCTTATTTGATCTCAGCTGCTTTGTGAACAGGTTTTTAAGAGAAATCCCTAACTAGGAGGTTATAGTGTCATGTAGGAGAACACAAAATACTTCATATATAATCTGATCCCATTTTCTGAACTCATTTGACTGTGAAATAATGAATGATGAACTATGATAATCATATCCACATTATCAAACTTTTCAAGTGTAATTATATTTTAAGGAACAAAGAGGAGCATTCTACACACTGTTTCAAGCTTACAAAGGGGGGGCCCTAGAATTCTGAATGACATGGCGATTATTTTAAAGATTTACTCCTAAATCGGACACTTAGTGGCTAGTTTTAGCCTTAAGATGTTTCATGAGTACACCGTCCCCCAGGATCTTATTAATCAGACATCACAATCCACAAAGGAATCCCGAGGAACCTTGTCTGTTTAATGAAGTGCTGGTTGTATAAGCTTGAGACAGTGCAGAGCCTTTTCTTTGTTCCTTAATGGTTTATTTAACATACCTGTTTCAAACACCTTTTTAAACTAGGGTGAGGGAATTTAATCTGAAAAATTATCTGGGAAAACATTCCTTAGCAATGTTATCCGTAATCACAAATGTTATGACCTGGAAATGTGCCTATGGCCGTTTTTAGGAGTGTTTTTTTGTGCAAAACAAATGCTTGCAATGGAATCATTCTGAGTCATGAAAAACCCCTAGTTTGACCCCTCACATGCTACTTAAAGCAGAATGAAAATGTGTAAATGTTGCCTGCATACATAGGTTATTAATGTTACCCCAACTTTCAGCAGCTGTCACAGATTCCCCTAGGGAAACATAATTTAAATCTTTGTGAGATGTGTTACTAGACACCTTTACAAACACATTGGTGAAGAAATGTATTGATTTGGTTAGGACTTTATTCTCAGATTTTCTTTTAAATATCCCCCGACTACAAATGTGGAAAAACTATTCCTTTTCACGGGTGTGAATATATTCTGAAAGAAAATTGTATCATTGTCAATGTTGAGATATTCTGTAAAAAAAGATACATATACTGTACAATATTGAGTTTGATCAAAATGCAAGAGCTACATAATGTGGAGAATGAACGAAGGTGATCGCATCTCCCAAGTGTTGAAGAATTGCAACGTTGTTAATAGAACAACTGATCAGTGCATGTTGTGTCAGCCGTGTATCATACTGTTAAAACAGGCATGGGACTGTAGTGTAGCTCATGAGGAATGCTTGTCTCTGTGATTCTGTAGCGCCACTGGTGGCTTCCAACCCCATCCACAGTGGCTCAGCCATGCTGATGCTCCTTTCTGTGGTGTTTGTTGGTTTGGCTGCATTCTTCATCTACAAATTCAAAAGGTATGTTCACTCTGAGATCAAGCAAAGGGTATAGTATTTGCTTAGGTTTAAAGGTAGTATAAGTGATATTTTTGGGGGTTAAAATGAAACAATTATTGTGAAAAGGTAAAGCTCTATCTTTTGATAGTGATCGTTGCTATAGAGAGTGTTTGTTCAGAAACAGGGCTCTCCTCGTCTCTCGTCCAGCTCTTTACTATTTTAGAAAATATATATTTTCAGGTGGGTTTCCAATTTCATTCAATCGGGAGATAGTTCCCATTTTTCCGCTTAAATTTTATAGTATTCCAGTGTTCCAATTTTGTCTGCTCATTTCTTCTTGTCATCACTTGTTTATTCTGTATCCTGTATGAGATCGATCTCCTTATTGGTTAAAATTGGTATCCTAAGTTCCTGACCTGAAAATGCATTTTCTTTTAACTGAAGAGCTAGAGAAACAGGGAGACCTCTGTTACTAGGAGTAAGTGATATTACGGTATTAAATTAGCTTTTCTTTTTTACACAAACCCTAGTGTCCCTATTCGGGGGCAAGCATCCATTGAAAATAGCAAATCTACAAGCTCACAACTGAATGAATGCAAGATGTTGTGAGCTTGTAGATCGGCTCTTTTCACCACATAGACATTTGATGTAGACTGAAAAAAAGGAGAGGGCCAAGTATATAGTACTTGTGTAAATATTACAATCTGTGATGTTGCATTTAGCACTCTGCTTGGTGTTAGGAAAATCCCTTGGATCCACGTTCAGGCTGAGGACAGCCACGAGAAGGAACCGGAGATGATGGGCTCGGTGGGGCCGAACGATAACATGTCCAAGCTGAAACTCAGTGAATTCCCCTCCCCGAAAGACCTCATGGAAAAAGACCTGGAGGCCCGGAGCAGAGGTACGTTATCTTTACACAGTTAAATCCTACACTGGGATTTAGAGTCTGCAAGGAGCTTGTTTAGTGCAGCTATTTTGAGACCTACAAGTTTACCAATTGGAGGCAACTTTACATGTGGTGTCGTGAGGCCTCGGCCAGGGGAAGGTGCCACAGGGGAGAGCGAGGGCTGCCTTGTTTTGAAACAAAGTAGCTTGTTATCTTAATTCCCATGTTTATCAGAGGGGTCCACATATCGAACAAAGGGGCTTATGGTCTCAGCTGTATTTGTTATTTATTTTGGTTTGTATCTTTATTTCTTTATCTTTTTATATCTTGCATAATAGCAACTGTAATGTAGTCTACTGTAGTCCTACATGTGCGACTGTTACACAGCAAGCTAATAATAGCACCAAAATACAATATACAGTAGCACATGCTTGTAGTATGCTAATTGGCTATGCCAGGTTTTGAAGAAAAAGCATGCATCCAGGAATACATTTAAAACATATAAGGGAATCATTTTCCATGAATATTGCGAGGCTAGCAGGGAATATATAACATTTTCCAAAGGAAAGTGTATGTATGTATATTCCATGCCTACTCAAAATGTCTATACTGCAAGCTGTAAATTAGTTTATTTCAAATCAGGGCAGTCTTGATATGAGTCATATGTTAATGCATGGCTGTAAAGGAGGCCTGTCACACTGTTGGGCTGTGATACAGAGGGGAAACATGCTCATTAATTTTACACTGCCATAAACACGGTGGTTGTGTGGCATTTGGTTTACACCTTACTGTTTTATCTGCATTTTCTCCTGTGTCAGAAGGCTAATGAGGTTGGTTATACATTATAATAGAATTATTTCCGTTATGTTGTGGTTGAAATGATGTGACATCTAAATTCAAGTATAGGTGGGGACAGCAAGGTTTCTACATTTCCCCTGGTTATCAATGCAATTATTTTTTGGTGTTTAGAATACAGAGCTGCTGTACTCGTGACTTGCATTATTGCAATGGCATCTCACAAAAGTTTCAGGCGGAAAAGTCGAGGGTTTTTGTTTGTGTACGTGTGATGTCTTCTAGAGCAGGGATGTGCAACCTTTTTGAAATAGAGTGCCAGTTGTTTTTCTAGTTAGTCAATGTGCCATCATGGCACCACCATGTCAACATTAATTTTAATGATGCCACATAAAAAATTCCAACGTATTTTTATTGTCCAGTCGACGAATATAACCTTTTTTCCATATGTTTTTAAATACTTTCTTTCATATTGTTATAATGATCATTATATTAGAATCAAAGCAATACCCCAGCTATCTCCCAGACTCCCCATGCAGTCCCCAGTCAGAGCTCAGTGTTTTAATGAATGTGCAATTATGTGCAGCATTTTCATTTAATTAAATTTGACTAACTTTTTTAAATTGTTTATTTTAAACCTCCCTCTCACACTTATGCCAGTGTGCCAGACTGCCAGTGATGTTCGCGGTCCACCCATCAAACCAGTTATTACAGCAGCCAGAACCACAATCAATTGATTGTGGTTCTGGCTTGGATCAATGGATCAACAACAACAAAAGATGAATATTGTGGAAAAGTTAATTGTTTTGCACTCCGTCCGTGTGTGTGAGTCCGTGTGTCCTTCTGCCCGTCTGTTACCAGCTAATCTCTGGCACCGTTAACCCGGTTGATGCCAAATCTTGCACACACACTCCACTCAGTTTTCCAGAACGGACTGTTATAGCGCCACCAGGAGGCCGACTTTTGAAAAACCCTTTTTTAAAATATTACTCCTCCAGATTCTGTCCAAAAATCCCGCAAATCGTTTCACACTATCTCTAAAGTCATGTGTTCAAGACGGATCTGTCCGATATTTCATATTCCATCCTAATTGGCTAACATTGGCTTTCAAAGTTTGCAGGATTGGCCCGTTTTGAACAAAAAGCCTCAAATCATGAACGCAGCGTGCAATTTACGTGAAATCTTTCACAGACTTTCCTACTAGGCTGAGGAATATATCCCACCCTTTTCACATTGACCTGTTCTAGCGCCACCAACAGGTGGATTCTTTCTAAACATATTTTGGAACAAAATGCCTCAAATCATCCAATTGCCCTTTTCACATTGGCCTATTAGAGCGCCACCAGGAGGCCACAACCTGACCTGCCCCAGTGGAGACCTGTTCCCAGAGGGGCAATTTATCTAGTTTTTTTCTGTAATATAACTTGATATAATATGAGCTGTAGCATATGCCATAATCGATTAAGATAGATTCAAATTAAAAAGGTTTGAAATATTTAACTTTATGCCCAATGAATCTCGAATATATGACAGAACTGCAATATATATATTTAGATGAACAAGTTCCTATGTACCACAATGAAAAGTCATTATTTTCAAGGATTAAAAGAAAAAAAAAGATGTATACTTATATTAATACAATATTATCATTACACTTTTAGTGTTTTGCCAATTATTTGGGCGCCCGCTCGCAATACCCTCGCGGCCCACCACTTGGTCCCTGGACCATAGGTTGAAAACCATAGTTCTAGAGGCGATGTTTAAGGCCCATTTTGACCTGAGATCAGATTAAAAAAATGTCTTCTACATCCCGACAGTTTTCTGAAAAAGCTATGTACTTAAAATTACGAAAAGTACTCATTATGCAGAAGATCCCATTTCGCAAGTTTTCAAATGTACAAAATGTAATTTATTTTGAAAATAGCACCTCTACAAGCTCACATTGCGAGCTTGTAGATCTGTTATTTTCAAATGGCTGAAATGTGTATAGGGCTGAAGTGGTCAATTTATGTTTTGTAATAATAATACAAATCTACAAAGTAATTTGTAACTAAAGTTTTCAAATAATTGTAGTGGAGTAAAAGCACAATAATGATCCGAGATGGAGTAGAAGTAAAAGTATTTGAAGTTGGAAATACTCAAGTACAAATACCTCAAAATTATACTTAAGTACAGTACTTAAGTAAATGTACTTTCACCACTGTCTGCAAGGTGGACTGTGCTTGACAAAAAGTTGCATTGCGGTGTGCCTGACATAGACGTGTGGCCCCCCGACCTTTTTTTCTGGTCACTCAGCACTTTGGCCATTCTTCATTTCCCAGCCTTGCTCACCTTAATCCCGACCTTGCTGATCTGAAACAAATAAACCGCTTTGGGTTGCCTTCAAAACTTCTTTATTCACAAAGGGCAGCGGCGCTGTGGCCGGGACAGTGCACAGTGGAAATCTTCAGAGCTCACTTAACTGTGACTGTGAGAGTGTACGAGCATAACCAAATGGATCCGTGAGGGTCCGTTTGGTTGCAGAAGTACAAATGGATGAATTAACACTTAGGATTTCAACTGTGCGGGCGGCAGACGTAGTCCACAGGAATTAACTGGTTTTCTGTGTGTAATATATTGTCACTGTCGGGGTGGAAACCTTGTATGTCTGGTATTTTTCAGGAAATTAAAAAAGAGGGGGGGAAAAATGTGTTCCTATGGATCCAATTAGTTAGGAGATTTCGACACATGCTCCTGTTAATTATTTTCATTATTCAAACCCGCAGACAGGTGTAAAGGGTGATTAATAGCATTGATTTATGAAAAAATGGAGATAGGAGGTTTACCACCTGAAAGTGATGATTATGCTAATTCAAAGGAGTTGACATTGTTTCGTTTATCGCATTATGTGTTTGTATTATCCCCAGGAGGAGTTGGAAGAAATATGGAGAGAGTGATTACGAGGGAGTTTCCCAACTGTACTAATGTCTGAGACATACTGTGTTGCAGAGTACAGTAAGTACAGACTATGGTGTTAAAATTGTGCTCAAATGCTTTGCTGACATTGTTTAAACAACGCTGATATAGCTGCTACCATTCAAAGTCATGTTTTTCATTTACTCACCTATGAATAGACTGATGTGTATTTTAAAATACTTTGTAAAAACAAAACAAAAACAACCCATAAATACTGGACTGACATGTAAATATACAGAATACATCCATAATGTGATACTGTATCTGTGGATGCTTATTGGAAAGGATCATTCAATGCACAGTTGATGGAGATGTGTTTAGGGCGATGGAACAATGCTTTCAAATAAGAATGTTTTCTCAGATGCTGTTGTGAAATGTATACATATATAGGCAAAACTTTTAAGGCATACACTGTGAAATTGTGTTCATTTAACTCTTGTGTAAAAACGACCCTGTCAGAGATAAATGAACACTCAAGACTTTCACAGTGCAGGGTTCTAGATGAAGACTTAAAGGTGGTAATAAGTGATGTACGTTGTGTTCAAATAAGTTAAATATTCCCATAGTAATCATTGCTATAGTGTTTGTTCTGTAAATCGGGGTCTCCCCGTCTCTACAGCTATTTAATACATTTTCCGGTCGGGATACCAATTTTATCCAATCAGGAGAGAGAACTCATAACTCATTAGTAAAGAGCTGGTGAGACAGGGATACTCCTGTTCCTGAACACTCACTCTATAGCAATGATTACTTCATTAATGTAGAGCTTTAACCATTTAACAAAGAAAATTTAAATCTTTGGTTAAACCATAAATATCACTTACAACACCTTTAGGCCTTAATTTTACTCCATAGCATGACAGATGCGATGTGTTAAAATCTATTATTGTAGGCCTGCTACACCATTGTGCCATGGAGTATAAATTAAGCATTAAGGATACTGGAAACATGTACTGTACATACGATAGAAGATGAAATGTAAAGCTATACAGTCAAGACCAATCCACTGAACAGTCCAAGAATAATGTTTCCATAACATTTCATTAAGTCTATAATGTATAGTTGCATTATCCACTTGAACCACAGCGTCCATATTCTGGAGAGCGGGGGAGGGGGGGGGGGTATCCGATATACAATCTCACAATATGTTGTGATTCATTGTGAGCTTGAAGATCTGCATTTTGGGGCATTTGGTGTAGATGGAAAACAGCGGTCCAAGTACAGTTCTAACTCAAGTCTGTTTTACTAAGACTAGAGGGTTTATAGTGGTTATGTCCACCTTTTGTAGAGCAGCATGCCACAAGTCACCATCAGTAGACTAACATAATCTTTCAGTAAGCGAGTATTTATCATGGTGATTTTAAAGTTTATTCAACATATTAAATGAAGAAACATTCTGTCTTATAGTCTAGTTGTGCCGTTGGTAGAAATTTAGCATGATCTATCTATGACATTGTTAATTTTCTATTAGCTTTATGAAAGCTTGTTTGAATCACATTTCTTACTGTGGAAAAAAAGAAAATTTGCCATTTTCAAATTGTTCCAAATAAATGTATTTTTTTATGAAAGTATACCTCTCTGTCATGTACATGCATGCCTATGTACCTATGGGAATATGCATTAGTCTCTTACTCTGTTGAGCAAGTTGCCTAATATATACTTTGCCGTACGAAAGCATCACTAGCTGAAAATAACTGATTTCCAACAAACATATAGTAGAAAAAAATCTAGTAGTAGTAATATTGAAGAATAGGCTATTTTCTGTGGGAAACTACGGAGCCCTGGAGTGGCCATGGTGAGAAAAATAAATTATCTTGTTCAAACAAGATAATATCTTGTTTAAACAAGATAAGATAATAACTCTACAATTATGATCTTGGAAAATCTTCAAACTTTTTCTCAAACCAAATTAAACTAGAAAAGAGTGTGGTTGCCGCAGTGGCTTACATATGCCCCTCCCACTAATATTGCCAGCCAATTACAATGCCGCGTCACACCTTAGATCATGCGTAAGTAATTCGGAGGGGATTTAACCCCCAGAATTCATGTTTTTGCGAAAAACTGTTACATTTCTCGCATTATGGATTATGGATGATTTATGGATTTATGGCCCCTTCTACTAACTTCGGAAGACGATTACGGCCGAACGATACGCACTACCACAATTCTGCAGTTGGTGTTTTAATCGGATAGGTCCAGAGATCATGTGTGCCGATTTCTGTGAGATTTGGACAAACTCTGTAGGAGGAAAAGCAGTGTTTTGGAAAAAAATCAAAATGGCGGAAAATCTATCATGCGTGGGGAGATGTATGGGGAGATGCGTCATGACCCAAGGAATCCAGGGAAAAATAATTTTGATTTTACGACCTACGGTTCAAGAGTTATAAGCCAAAAGGTAAAGTGGGCTGTTATAGCGCCACCATGAGGCCGACCTAAAAGATTATAATTTTAATTAATTTTAGTGATAATTATGAATTTATCCTCCAAGTTTTGTAACTATAGTCCTCACAGTCTCAGAGGAAAAAATACTTGAATGTGATTTTTTGCATTTTCCCATTCATGTCAATGGGGAAATTTAATTCACTAATAAATTCATATCAATTAAACTATACAACATTTCTCTTAACAAAATACAAGCACACGATTCCCGATTTTTCAGGTCAATTTGACATATGGCTCAAGTGCGTACAGCGTACAGTGTGGGAGGTATAATGCGGCAAACTAAAGACTAATCCAGTGGAATAATAAAGAGGCAATTCTGGGAAATTGCAAAGTGTGGTTGCCTACATCGCACCTGTCGAAAATGGAATTGCTTTTGGCTCTGCGTTGATTGAGCCACCCTCGACATGTGATTCAGATTTGGGATGGATCGGACATTCCGTGCGTGAATTGTGGCATTTTCCGTAAAATAGGCCCCTCCCACTAACGATTACGGCTGAACGATGCAGAAGATCTAAATTCTGACTGTGCTGTTTTAATCGGATAGGTCCCGAGATCATGTGTACCGATTTTTGTGGGATTTGGACAAAATATGTAGGTGGAGGATCCAAAAGTGTGTTTTGAACAAAATTCAAAATGACGGGAAATCTATCTAGACGCAAATGGGCGGGGCCTATATGGGGAGATGCGTCATGACCCAAGGAATCCAGGGAAAAAAACTTTTTGATTTTATGACCTACGGTTCAAGAGTTATACCCCAAAACGTAAAGTTGGCTGTTATAGCGCCACCATGAGGCCGACCGATATACTTCTAAGGTAATTCATTTTTGTAATTATTCTGAATCTCTCCTCCAAGTCTTGTAAGTATTGCCCTCACGGTCTCAGAGGAAAAAATACTTGAAAGTGAGTTTTTGCATTTTCCCATTCATGTCTATGGGGAAATTAATGCACTAATTAATTAATATCAATTAAACTATCCAACAAATGTCTTATCCCAATACACGCACACGATTCCCGATGTAGCCCGTCGTTTTGACATATGGCTCGAGTGCGTGTGACAAAAACTGTGGGAGGTATAACGGCAAAATAAAGTTTATCTGAAGAAGAAGAAGATAAATAAAAGGTCACAAAAGCAATAGTATGGTTGCCCTCAGGGCAACCACACTAATAAAGTGTTACAATTACTAGAGTCTGGTTGCCCTTTGGGCCCTTTGGGCAACCACACTAATGAATGTTAGCTACTTCACCACTCAATTATGTTAAGTGGAATTAACTTTTCACAGTACTGAAATGCCCAAAATAAGGACAGCAGGTTTAAAGTGGTTCAACTTCAACATAATCAAAAGGCACTCACAGCTCAATTACACACAGCACATGCACATGTTGTGCATGCCAACAAGCTTTTGCTTCTAAATTGGCATCAAAATTGTCATCATTCACCCTTGCAGTGATCAGAACATTACTTTACTCCAAAATGATTAACAGTCAACTGCAATGGCTAAGCGCAGCCGTGACCACACAGCTTTTTCTCTTTTTTTCCAGTTTTTTGTGTGGACACGGCCCCAAACACAACACAACGTCAAGTCTGCAACAGATTCTCTCTTGCCAATGCCGACAGGCTCGCTGGACAAAGCAAACCAAACCAATAGCTAAACGCAGAATGCAATATGAAACACACCTGTGTGATATAGGCTAGCTATACTGACAAAGAAATGTTCCCTTTGATGTCACAGCAGGGGCCGTGGTTTTGATGTCAGGACTTTGGCTATGGATTGTCAACACCACTCATGACAAGCAATAGCAAAGTGATACAGAAAACACATGCACGTTCGTTCACACACAAAGCAATAATGTTTTGGACATTGTTGAAATGGTGCTGTCCAGTGTCCATAGCTTATAACATCCAGTAAAAGCAAATATAACATTGAACCAGCCAGTGACATAATGCAGGAATTAATTATTCAAAGATTCAATTTCCTAAAAAATATTAAGTCAGGTGTCTTAAACTGACAGGTGGAATGTCAGGCTACTACAAGACATCCAATCACATCTGTGTGGAGTGAGGGGCGCTCTTATCATCATACATCAACATTTGTTTGTGTTTACACACACTCAAAGCTGGACATAGCGCATAGAGCATAGCGTGCACACACACACACACACACACACACACACACACACACACACACACACACACACACACACACACACACACACACACACACACACACACACACACACACACACACACACACACACACTCACACTCACACAGTATCGAAGACTGCAGAGTGCACAACAGCTACCGGTAGTTTCTTTCAACTCGCTTCCAAATGACAATTCAGAAAAATGTACAATATATGACCTTTGATGTCTTCAATAGAGGGTATGCGTGTGACATCATCATCAAACCCGGAAGTTATGCAGGAACGCCTACTGAGTGGCAAAAAACACTTTCTGGCCTTGACAACCCATGCATCCACACAGAAATGTCCTATCTGATTGCATTAAACAACATTAAAAAATGTTACTCACTTTGCATGTTGCTTTGCCACTCGATGTGCCATTCACTTTAGGCATGCGCATACCCTCTATCATGTAGTTTAATCCGTAATCAAGGGCAGCTGTTGTGGAGTTGCCCAGTAAAGATGAAGTCCTCAGGATACAACTGTTGTACAGTAGCTCCTCTGCTGACTTCCTGTCTTTCCAAATACTTTGCAATAGATGTTTGAGGCTACTCTCAGAGAGGCTTCTCGTTTATATTTAATCATAAACAAAGACCCAAGTTTCTGGGGTGAAGAAAAACAAATCTGCTGCATTCTAGAAACAAGCACATGACAGGCATCAGGCAGGCTGCAGGCATGACCAATCAATCTACACAGGTACAGATGGACAAACTAGGCATTGCCAGTGGCTACAGATCCCAATAAGAAAAGATGAATAAAAATACACCCACTGCCATATTTTGCTAAATTGAATGCAGTGATTGCATCCACAAATAAGTTATGTTATGACGCTACTGTCATAGGATTTTTTTTTGTGGCTGGGCAATGCAGTTCAGACATAGACCTGGGCCAAGACCTTTATGACAACTCCATTCACTTCATGGGGTCACTCAGTCCAATGGCGGATAGTGGCGAATAGTGACAAAGGCCTGAACCGGAACCAGGCATTACAGTGACAAACAAGTTACATGAACCACGTGACCGGGCTGTTTTCTGCCCCCTCAATGTCGTAACTCTGTCTTCTTATTCTATGGCTCAGGCCCCTGCAGCAGAACCTAACCGTTTACATGTTGCGGTTAAGCTCGACTGGTGCTGCATAGCCAAAATGTGCCAGGGACCCCAACGACACTGAGACAGGAGTAGAGGCAAAAAAGGAAATTTATTCACAAAACATTACGTTTGGGGAGATCTGTGGGAAGCGTGAGGGGAAGCCTGGATGTGGTGAGAGGGTTTGGAAATCTGGGGAGAGGGTGGAACAAGGGGCCAGTGAGGCGCTCCAATGTTGAAGCACTGGGCCCTAGTGGTAAGAGGAGGGACTACAGGCGGACCCGTGGATTCATGACCGAGAAACCCCATGCAGCTGGGCTTTAACATTGAGCGCTCGGTTGCACTTCCACATTTGACCACCAAAATGTGGTGGTCAAATGCGGAAGTAGACGAACAAGTTTAGCACGAAAAACACAAATCTACAATACTGAAAACTCTCTAAAGCACACTAAAGAATACCGTTCTAAACTGCCGATTACACTAACCACAGTACCGGTAGTCAATGACAAAGGTGTTGGGTGCCGGTTCTCAGCAGCTTACAAATTGGCAGCTTCTGTTGATGGTGATTGTAGAGCAGCTGGGCTGATTGAGACCAGCCACACCTGAGTTGGCTGAGGGAGACGCCTGAGGGACTAGGAAAGTGTGACACATTTCAAAGCTTCATTTTTCTTCCCTTTATTTGTCAATCACTCATAGAGGTACTGAGGTACAAGCAGCAAAATGTTGGTGGGATATGTTCTGCAAAGACTATGCTAAGTAACACATCAATACAATATTACAAGATAATAATGAAATAATAGATAATATAAAAAGGCTACCTTTAATGCTTCCAAGACCATGCCTATAAACCAGATACAGAAAATACACACAAAGCAGTAATGTTTTGGACATTGTTGAAATGGTGCTGTCCATAGCTAAAATAACATTTATCTATGAATGCACCAAGTCTCTGTGTGGACGTGCGTCTGTAATCCACGTAACTCGAGAACTGTTCGCCCCACCGACTTAAAATTCAACATACGCATTCCAAAGGGAGTGTAGTGCCCGCCTCCCGGATATCACCCCTATATCTCCATATACGTACACTATGGAGCTGGCCTGTTCTGACATCACAATGGTTGTTCTGACATCACAATGCTGTTCTGACATCTGCAGAACTCCATATACGTATGGGCATATAAGGGACACATACTGTACATAATAACTGGGTGGGGCATTCATGTCCAACTTGCATCGTTCCAAGTAGGCCAGTGCCCAACGCCAACGGGCACCGCTCTATTACAGTAAAAGTGAATATAACATTGAACCAGCATAACCTTGAATGACGTTTCTTCCTAAAGGGGAGTTTTTCGTTACCATTGTCGCAATATTGCTTGCTTGCTCTGGGTGGATCTTTGTTGGTTGTACAGTGTCTTGAGACAACTTGTTGTGATTTGACACTATAATTGAATTGAATTGAATTGAACCTTCCAAAACCATGCCTAACCTTAAACCTACCAAAACCATGCCAACCTTCACCAAAACCATGTCTAACCTTAAGCCTACCAAAACCATGTCTAATGTTAAGCCCACCAAACCCATGACTAAATGTAACACCACACCCTCATACCCCACTCATCAAATAGGCCTACTACGCCAAGGCCACTTGCTCAAGTGTCCCAGCCAGGTGACCCTTTCCAATGTCGAGAATGCCCTCTCTAATGTCATGTTTACATGCTAGAGGATGCCAGTACACTTCTAAAACGTATGAATGAAATGAGGACCATACATGTACTGTATAATCGCCATAGAAAACAAGCCAATGTTGCCATTAAAACACTGACAAGGGAGATGCGCTGTCAGAAGCGGGCTTTATAGCCCTGCGAGGCACCAAGTCCCTGAAATGATCCGTCAGGTGGAAAGAAGCAGCTGGCAACTCCATGTGTGTATGAGAGGAGACGTGTGGCTGTCAACACCCTCCTCAAGACCACGGGATTGACAGTGACGGGGACTATAATGCATACGTGGGGGGGAAATTGGCAATAGCAAAGTGGCATGGAAGGTCAGAAGAGACTGATATGTGTAGTTGTTTTGTGTGAAACAAAACAGTCTGCCAGTACCGCTCAGTTTGCCCCAGCAAAATGGCCTTTTGTTTCTTTATTTTGCGTATTCTGGTCGGACCACTGTGACACGTCAATGGGGCATACCAATGTTCATCATTCTCTCGACTACCCAGAGAGCCTTTCTCCCATACTCATTGTAAATTAACACTAGGACCTTCCAATAGCTGTCCAGGGGATTGCATGTGGTCTACAATCAAATCGAACGGTGACAATCGCTAATGGATGATTCGCTGCACACTAATGCCACACTCAATGAAAGAAAAAACATGCTCATCAATTTCACACTGCTGCTAACACAATATTGCTGTGGGCTATAATTGTTGTGGGACATTTTTCATTCAAGGTGTTACCCTGTCTATGAAAGCCTCCTCGAGTGCAAGTGAGTGTGTGTGTGTGCTGATTTCCTAGTAGGGAGGGGATAATTAATTTGTTGCACAGTGGGAGAGCTATGGAACTATTCCATTAGAATCACTCCAGGCTACTTTCCATTGTCCTCTCAGTGGGCCCTATGGCATTATGCAAATTGTTGCAAGGGAACTTCTGAGGTTATGCTAAGCAACACATGCTACAGATAAAGTAGGAAAGGCAATGGATTGGACAAATTGAAAATGTCCGTATCAATCAATAGCCTTGCATTCTCATTTGTTCATCTCATTTAGTCGAGCACCTCACTATTGTGTTCACTCTGCATTCAGTAGCTGGTACTTCATCAAGTCTGTTGATTTGCTAAGTCAAATGTCAAACACCGTTGAACTCGAGAATGAATGGTCTTATATTGCTTATATGGCTTATGAAAAACAGTGGGCTCTACTTTACAATGGATGTTTTTGCTTAATTTGTCAACTTTTATTATCTGGTGCAAGATACAAACAAAGAATATCAAGCCACAAAATAACAAGCCACAGAATAATCACAATATGCGTAATGAATGAGTTTTCCCTAGTGCCCTAGTTCACATTTTAAACATGTAAATCAATAAACACCTGCCTCAAGTATTTCGAAGGAAAACATGCAAATATGTACACAGTCCAGTCCTATTAAAAATAAAAAAAAGTCCTATAAACAACAAGCAGAGAATAAAACACATCTTCTGATAATCTGTTTTAAGAGACCATAACTGATTCTGCCTGATGGAGGACGTTATGCTTGTTTATTCCTCCATCTCAATCACATTGAAGAAGCATGAGGGAGCTTCCAGTCAATTTGTCTTACTTACGTCTGATTCTGACAACACTTAAAAAGGAAAGTTTGATGAACAATAACAATAACGACCAACCAAAGGCAACCGTCGCTCTGTGCGTATAGGTAGAGCCCTGTCTGTCTCTCACAGGAAATGAGACAAGCAGATCGTCAGAGCCTTTTGATTGTTTTCCTTGGAGGTATAGTAAAAACCTCGTTCAAACCAAAGCGTAACCTCTTTTGCATCACTGTAACCTCAGAAAGCAGACAGCTACAAAGACATTGATATTGTCACAATAGATATAAGGGCCCAGACAGAGAGTAACTCTACAATAGAAAGTAAGATAACTTTTACACAACTTGAGAGGAGAGACATGCTTGTAGTAGGCTACAGGTACATCTCTTTGTTGTTATGAATAAATGTCAAATACATTTTAAATGCCAGGTACTCTTGAGAAAGCTTCAAAGATTTTGCTGCAACCTTACCTATACAGGTCAGTTTGAGGAAGCCGTCATAAAAGATTTTGTTTGTGGCAAAATATTACATGCATTGTACTTTCCAATGTTGCGTGTTTGCTGCGCTAGAGCAAGCTGATGTTTGCTGCATTGCAGCTTCTTATTCAAATAAGATTCAAATTGTGTTCTCCTTTCAGGTGCAACCATAAATACGAGACAACCTGCTTTGTTTTAAGAAGTCTACTCAATTTGGCTTTGCATCAGTCAAGGAAATAATCTATATCGGTGCAACACTGATACAGATGCAAAACATACACTGTATGTTTGATGAGGGTGCCTATACTACAGTATAGTACTGCTTCTTAGAATCTGTATAATGGGTGGCCATATTATACAGCCAAGAGACACCATTACCATATACATTATGTGGTAACTTGTACAATGTAGTACACTGCAAAATCTTGTGTTAATTTCCCTCTGACCCTTATGGATCAATTTTTACACTTTACACTTGAAATTAATAGCCTGGATTATGCAGTGTGTGATTTAATGTAATGCCATCAAAGTTGCTCCAGTAAATCAGGTCTGGCATCTCCCTATATCACTTTAATCTACTGCTCTTATGTTTGTTTTGACGTGGTACATCAGATTTTATGTTACAATGGGGCAGGTTTTATGAAATACACAGATGTGGGACAAGGGTAGAGTCCTCCTCGGTTTCCTATTACAAACTTCTGATAAAATTACCTGATTTTACAAACCATATTGGAATCCGGCTCACTCCTTGTCTCACACCAGATAAGGTGTGTACGCAGTTAAAATATCTCCACATCACAAAAGTGAGACCAGAAACAGATAGCTGGAAATATTACGATAAATCTGTGTTGTTATCTCTTGGAGAAGACATATTGCTGTGACCAGCTAAGACAAATAACCTCTCCAGCTCCCTCATTTTCGGATTGTACAATATTTACACGAATAGATCAATGTCCTTGCAAAAATACATGTATTTCAAGTCAAAAAACTGTCCCCCTTTTTCAAGGAGCAAGTATAAATCTGTACACTCTCCTCGGAGGCTTTGGGCTGCACAGTGTGAACTGGTCCATCCATGCATGGGCAGGAAAACACTCGAGACCATTCACTGAGACCATGGTTTCATAGCTCGCTGGAAGTAACTGCCAAAGAAGATGTATTGCTTTCGAGTCGGCCATAGACTCCCAACATTAAAACACATGGGGCGCTTCATCAGGGAGCTTGATGTCTGTGTGAGATGGCAGGTAGCCTGGCGAGGGAAAAGAGAGAGAACAGACAGTGGGGGAATTTTATGTAGCGACATTTGCATACAGGCGTATTTTCACATGCACAAACACATCTATCTTGGATGGTAGCAGGCAGCTATATTGTTTAGCTGTGTGGGTAAAAGTATAAATCAATCAATATTTCCTTTGATGAAAATGCTTTCAACACTCCGCTACCTTCCTGAAGCACTAATTAATTTATCGGGACCAAAGAACTGCTGCTGATATTCTCTGCACATTGCCTCACGCGTGTGAATTGTTGAGTTACAGGTATCTGTGATTTCTAAAAGCATGTAGCGTTAAAAAAGCAGGTCAGCAACTAAAAACTGTAGGCTATAGTATATTGGAAAAACATATCAATACAATGATATACAGTACTTGGGGCACAATATAAATATAAAAAACACAGAACCTTTTCCCACAAAATAGTGAATGCTGTGTGAGAACTGCCTGTATTATCCTCTGTTGTATGACCGTGTCCGAGGGGCCGAAAATAGAAGATCTACAAGCTCTAGAATAGATCTAAAATAGCTCACAACGAATCGCGATGCAAATGCATTGTGAGCACATTGCATCGTGATTCGTTGTGAGCTATTTTTTATGAGGGACACCATCGTACGACTAAGTATAAAACAGGCTTAAAGAAATAAAAGGGAGACTTCTTGTACCTATACTTTGTGAGTCCAACTTGATGTTCACATGTTCTTGTGAGGTCATAACAGCTCCCCCAGGGCTTGGGATGGCTATAGAGGTCACTGCCGGGATGACCTCTTGTTCTTTTTCTGGCTGCTCCGTTGTGTATGTATTGATGCCAGGAATCTTCCTGCAGTGGAGAGGAAAGAAAAAAACCCAAAATGCTTGGAGCAGAAGGCAGGGTGATGGAGGAGAGGGAAGAAAACAACTCTGTTTCACTAAGGCCATTCACTAAGCATGAAAAGTGTAATATTCTATTTTTGACTGGTGTGGACAGCAGAGCATTGCTGCATTGTGTTTTGTGTTCCAAAGGGCAGTGCACTCTCACATTTTGGCATGGTGCACCGGATCCGTTCTCAACCTGTTTTTCATTCTTCATTCCATTTTCTACTTTTGACATACAATCTTTCATTGGCAATTCCTGATGCTGCTTCATTGATGTTGTTCTGCAGCTCATGGTGTTTTTTCTGCTCCCGTTCACGTAAAATAATGCATTCTCCAAGTGTCACGTTTGACTTCCAGTAAGTGAAAAATAACATTTGTCCTTACATGCGTTATTGTTGTCGAGTGAATTGTCACACGACAGACGACACTTTGTCACCAAAGCATTAAATCAACACAAAATGTTGCACAGAAATATGAAAATAGCCCATCTGTTAATAAGCACTCAACATTTCGCGTTGCGGTGCGTTGTGAGGATGTAGATTTGCTATTTTCACATTTGTTTGTGTGTGATAATTTTTTACCTTAGAAATTCTTCAAAATGTAGGGACCCAGGTTGAAAGAGGTTAAGATAATTCAAGGATGCTGACTGACTACTGTGGGACTATAGAGCGTTTTCCTTTGCAGAGGGCTGTACAGGATGATGTTTATACCATGTGAACCACCCCCCCACACCCAATGCTGTATAATATATGTTGTCTCAGGACTTATCTCTTCAACCTTTCCTGCCATTCTGCAGTGTGCGACTCACCCTGAATGACTATGTTTAGCATTTCCTAAAGGTCAACCCTCACATTGTCAGATAGATGAATATTGATAACTGCAGGACTCTGGCACTCATTCAGGTCTCCGGGAGAATTGATTAGACTGTCATTCGTAGTAATATTCTGCAGATTGAGACAGAGGAGAATTGTCTTATCCCTCGGGCTATTATTGTGTCGCTGATGTCCATAACTCAGAATTATATAGTCTGAAACCGTTTCAGAAAGTTTTAGGAGCTGAGAACTGAGGTGCTTACTCTGAGGATAATGGGACTGACTGACTATAACTTGGGCCATTATGCAAGGGAATCTATATTATCGTTCGGATATTTACTCCAATGAGAGGAGAGCCTGGAGCTCCTGACTTCATCCTTGTTAAGTTCTCTGTTTGACTTTGCTGTTTAGTGTCACTGTATGTTACATTCAGGAGGATACTGTACCTTTTAAACTTGTATATTACAAATACGGCCAAGCCCATCAGTACGACTGAGACTAGCATGATGACTGCAGCACCATTGTGGCGGCCATCACTGCTGTCCACAAGAGGGGCTTTGACAAATAAAGAGACAGAATGCAAATGCTGGTCAAATGTAGGAGAGAACACACATTTTTAAGTCAAGCAAATGTGAAGATTACTTTTGTCAAGCATTACAGAGATGGCATGCCACAATATAACTGTAATATAAGCTGGTTTTGAATGGAAAAGGTTATAACGTTACCTACATGAATTTCCTGAGTGGAAAGAGATACATATCTTTCCTGTCGGGAAGAAACCTTGTATCTAGATATATTTCATATTTTAGCTTTTTTTCATAAATATGCCCTGTTACACTTCATTGTGTTACGCAGTGTGGTGCAATATGAGTGAAAATAGCCAATATACAAGCTCACTACGCATCACACTGTGACACATTGTGACTAAATAACTACTTTGTATCCATTCGGAACACAGGTATTGTTTTTCCATATCCTGAAATGTAATGGTTTTGGATATAAAGGTTAACACCCAACAGCGACGATATGGTGTTGAACATAACTCATCCTATGCAAATCGACCCAATACTAGGGATTTGACAATTTCATGCCCCTTCACTTAAAAAAAAAAACATTGTATGGGAAGGTAAATCTTTATGCCTTCAGGTGCGGTGCGGTGGACTTACCTGGAGACAAACGAGCTGCGTAGACATTCACCTTTACCCCTGGCCTGACTGTGAACCAAATAAGGTCTTGGTTGAGGGCACTTAACAAGACCTGGGAAAGCTTGAGGGGTGGGAGGAGGAGGGAAAGACAAGCGTCTCCGTTAGCAGCACTGGCAGCGCCATTACATGGTCATCAATATTTTAACCTCAAGTCATTTCACCCAGCAGTGTGAATTATGAATCATAATTTTTACTTGCTGCTAAAGAGGAGCAAGCGTTGATATGACATGTCACGGAGAACTAAACCATAAGTCAACTTTAGCTGCATAGAACCGTTAGAACGTCATCTATATCTGGCTTGGCCTTAAGACAACAATGGTGTTCCTCTGTGAAAGGGGGCTCTGCTTAGGGGTGGTGAGATCACTGATATCATCTTTTACCATTTCCATTGACGACACAGACTCCTTGATCTACAGTTCAGGTATGTACGGCGTGTGTTTGTATACTTGTTCACAAAATTAATCTACCCATTAGGTGATTTTAAAGCTCACTGATTCGGGACAAATTGGAAATCAAGTCATGTTCTACGTAATATAAAAATTCCTGTTTAAGTTTTTTTCTTCATTCTTTCACTCTAAAATGCCCCCGAGTTCCCCTGCTCTTCACACCTAAATGAAGCAGTCATTTAACAGGAGACCAAAACGCCTTCCCAGAACCCATTTGAGTCCTTAGCCATGCACCGGTAATTCCATCTCGCTCTTTCTAAAATCTTTCCACTGGTTAAAATTAGACTGCTCTACACAGTATGAATAATTTTTATTCTAGTGGCATATCAGGGTCAGTAAATCTATTACACATTTGATAAGCTGCTCCAGACATCACATCACACGCATATGCCAACACAAACACACGCACGTCGCACACGCACACACACACACACGCGCGCGCGTCCACGCGGTTGCACTCGCCACACATATGCACACTAACTCGTTCATTGAAGAAGAACATCAGTGAATTAAAGATTTATTACCCTATTGTCTGTAAGGCTCTGCCAGCCAGGTAATCAGACAGGCTTTGGATAAATACATCCCTTTAATTCCCAATACAGGCTGCATGCCCCACCGTTTGTCTCCTTTCTCGAAAGCAGCAATTATATGATGCATCAATGTAATTAAATACCTATTAGTTCAAGTCTAACTCTGAGCCAGAGGAATTGAGTTTACTGCTAATATATGGAGCTTCTATCTGTTAAGATGCACAAACGAGCCTTGTGCCGGGACACAGAAGTTCGACAACAGCTCCGGTTTATTGTTTCACATACATATTTCATAGCTTTCTAAGGCAACCAAAGCAATAAACAGCACAGCAGAATATCTATGAGTCAAAGCTCCATGTTGCAAAAGATCTAAGAGAGCTATAATGATCATAAAGCATGATGATTTGAAATGTTTATGGGCCCCATATAAATGAGTAAAAATTCATACAAGTATATGATAGTGAAGTTGTGAGGTATACCTTACTGAGATTTAAGAATGAAAGTAATTTCTACTGAGGGATGCTGCAATACAGTATCTAGTTGTATCTGGATGGGAAAAGATTGCCCTCTGGTGCTCAAGTTGTATGTTACATTGCTAGTGGAGAAATGAATGTAATAGTGCACCTCTATCTCTAATAAAAATAACATTAATTCTCTGTGTGATTAAAGCAATAAATAGGGAAAAAATCTCATTATTAAAAAATAACCATGAAACCACTGACATAATTGAGTATTATCAAGGGAACTGTGTTTTCTTGTTATGTGGCTAAATTAACAAATCTAAACGATTTACGTTACCTTTGCATGATTACACCATGGCAGTACTGTGGATGCAATTATAATTTCTGGAGCTATAATGAGAACAGTATTCTAATAGGCAACATTTTCTCACTTGATTCCACCACCTACTGTAGTATTATGGCTGGTGGGTCAAACTATAGCCTGCCCTAGAAGATATCAGTGACTGTAGTCGATACCTTATGACCGTATGTTAATAATAATAATAATAATAATAATAATAATAATAATAATAATAATAATACAAAAAACAAGGCTTTTCAAAAAAAGATCATTTAAAGTATATTGTATGTTTACATATATGTTTACATATATTATTGTTTACATATATTATTTTATAACTAAACTTAAATTGAAGTAAAAAGAAAAAAACGAAATAAAATTAAAATAACTCTAATAACCGTGTAAGAGTTCGGTTCAATCTTTAGTTTTGTGATTCATGATTATGATGATGATTATGATTATGCCGTGCCTACAACTGTTAAGTTAATAGAAACATAATAAACAATGTCCCCTTGTCCTCTGTCTCTTCATCACTTTGTTACTCTACATAGTGTATTCATAAAGGATAATGCAAAGGCACTGCCGGTGACAACATTAGCTGGGTCTAGCTTTTCTATGAGTCAAAGACAAAGGCACCTTCGCAGGAAAGTGAGAAGGCATCCACAACACTTTTACACATCTGTAAATTCATAGCACTTACTTTATAATACAGCTGATGAAATAGAACAGGCTTGGATGGATGGATTTTTATTTTTATGTTCATTTACTCTACACTACAGTATAATGACATGCCCAAAACAGGGATACCAGGGTTAATGTGGTTAAATTGACACTCAAGATTTTACAGTACATTTTGAGACTGTGATGGTTCGTTAAATAGACGTTGTGACAGTACCTGATCTAATTGTTCCCACTTGCCATCTGGTGATTCGTCCTTTGATCTCTTCTCAGGAACAATGAAAAACTCTGCTGCCGTGGGTAAACCAGGAAGTACTGAGACCAACAGCTGGTCTGCACTGATTCCTGTGATCTTTAGAAAACAAACACACACACAAAACAAAATCCTAGTTTTAGTTCACACTTTTGATTTGTGTTGTATGGTCTAGCCATAGTGAAGACCAGCAAAGACTATGCTTTTCTGGTTTTGTTTGCTAAAGGTCATAGGAATCAGTGAATTTCCTGACCTTTAGAAAATAAATGGTGAACTTGTCAGAATAATATGTTTAGTGTAAAAAATGCCCTTTAAGGATATTTTTTATAGCCTGGAAATGTTATGCTACAACAGGCTACAGTTTTGACACCCTCAGAGTTAATTTAATACTACTGTACTGAAGGGCACAATGCTAATGTGTAGAACCTTAATTCCCTTTTTTTTGTATTGTAGACATGGTATTGGTATTGTCTAGCCTCAAATGGGATTGGGTGGCGCTAACTATATGAACGTCTTCAGTATTCTGCTTCAGATGTACAGATATATATGTACAGTAAGTACCTGTCAGTGTCAGGATATAGCATACATATCAAGTTAAACATTCAATTTGACAGTCTATGGTAAAGGGCAAAGCTTTTAAGTGCATTCGCGCCGTAACCAGAGGTCTGCTGTCAACGTCCTGGTGTAAACCATGGTAATATATGACAAGACAGAAGGTCAGAGTGAATGTTTCATACCGAGGGCCACTGTTAGATATATAACTCGGTATCCAGGTCTTTTACATAACCTGCTGCTTTTTTTACATCGATGGATAGGAAAACTGGAGGCACTTTGGCACTTTACCACGAAATATTCACTCTCCATGCCCATGACATGAGGATTTGATGTCTTCTCAAGGCTAAAGTCTTGAGGCTTACAGCGGCTTGGTGGGCAAATGGCAACCATTGTGTGTGGGTGTGCTTCTACTGGCCTTCAGTGTTTAACAAGTTTACGCATGTAATACTGATGAGCATTTTTCTGTCTGTGCTTTCTAGATCAGAGCTTAGTGGTTTGTTTTTTTGTCCCTAAGCTATTTAAAAAATAAATATAGTTGCAAATGTAACCACTTTCACCCTTGAGTCCCTAGCTATTTTGGATATTTCATTATATTGCAAATTGTATAAATCTTTCACAAAAACAACAATGGAATCATCCACATCCTGAGCATGGCCCCAATATGGATCTGGGATGTGGCCTCTTACGTCAGTCATCAGTCCAAAACTTATATGACATATAGCCAGTGGTGTAAAGTACATTTACTCAAGTACTGTGTACACTCACTTTTGGGGCACTTTTTTTATTTACTGGAGTATTTCCAATTTTCAATACTTCTACTACTTCTAACCCACTACACCTCAGACGCAAATATTGTACTTTTGAATGCCACTACAACAGTTAAAACTTGAATTACTAGTTACTTTGTAGGTTTTGATTATTATTATTACAAAGCATACATTAACCGATTCAGCCTACTATATACTTCAGCTATTTAAAAGTAGCCTATCTACAAGCACACAACGCGGTGCAATGCAACGCATTAGCTTGTAGACCAACTACTTTCAAATGATTTTTTTTCCTGAAAACTTGTGAAATGGGACATTCTACATAATAAGTACTTTTACTTTTGGTATTTTAAGTATATTTTGATTGATTTCTCAAGTAAATCTTGAATATCAGACTTTTACTTTATAGTATTTCTACATTGTGCTATTGATACTTTTAACTTAAGTGTACTTTTCCACCACTGCAATTGCTCAAGAGGAAAATAGCAAGAGGCACGAACTCCACATTACTTCCTGTATCTGCGTGAAGGGGGTGGACACATTATTAGGAGACGGGAAGAATGTTGGGGGGTCTATTCATTTCCAATGGGAGAATGAACCCACAGCTTATGATCCATTCTTTAACTCCATGGTCACTGAATGAAATACTGGACCCAATCATCACAAGGCACACAATATTTCCAAGATATTCATACTAAAATGGCTTCTTTTAGCGAGACAAATCAGGAGAAAATCTACTTTGTTATCTTTGTGTCTCTCTGTCCATCTGCAATTTGACGGACGACACATAGGGGGCTCTGGCCCCATATTTAAGATGAGAATATGTGAATATGCATATTATAACAAATGAATGGACATATTAAAAGTGAATAGAGGCTCATTGAATAACTTCTCTAGAACCTGGGACCCTTTTCTTTTATATATTAATTATTTTACTGCAATTGATTAATTTCCCTCTCTTCCTTAGCTTCTTTTATATGGTCATCTCTTGCCTACAAGTTTCTTTCCCAATTATCTTTTGTAAGTATTGTTTATTATCGTACATTTTTTCTATTCTTTAGTCTATTCTCCCCTCAGGGCTAGCGGGTGGGTGGGTATGTGTTATTGTCAGTTTTGTTTTGTCTTGGATGGTGTTTTTTCCCTGTTTTGTTTTTGTGTACTATGTTCCTTGTAGGCCTATGTCTTGTATTTAAACAAAATGGAAAAAACCCAATAAAACATTATAATATATTTTTTAAGTGAAATGTGTGTTCCCATGCTTATTAATATAATTGTCTCTCTTGGTTGATGGGTGCTGATTTGTGAAATGCGAATCGTGGAACATTTGCCATAATGCTCTCTGCTCATGCCCATACTGTACATGTCTGTCAGTTCGGTAGTCCTGGACAACCGACTTCACGGCAGGCACCACTATTCCTCTGGTCCTCTGTGATATGCTATGTTTTGTTACGCCCACCTCTCCATATATGGGCATGTTTGTGACATGCACCACTGTCCATCCACAATATCAAAGATTATTCATTTATAAATGGTCGAACTTGACAACAACACTGACAACGTCATGTGGATGTGGATGACATCATGGTCCTCCATATATGGGAATATGACAAGGTAGCTGAGGAAAAACTCTAACAAACAATACAATACAATATACAATATATAGTAAGTGGCACTGTGCAGGCTATACTGTACTAGTATAGATAGATAAAGTAAAGAGTAGCAGTAGTAGCAGTGATAAAGAAACAAAGAAAATAAAGTTTGCTAGTCAGAAGAAACTTTTTCACTCCAGGCTAGCTTAAAAGTGTCCTTACAGACTCACAGAGCATTATGTAACTCAATGTCCAATTCAACTAATCTTTGAGCAGAACATCACGCTCTGATTGGGAGGAAAGTGTCCTGTCTCACTCAAAACCACCCTTGACATGTGAATAAAATGTGGGGTGGATTGGACATTCCGTTCGTGATTTGTGTCATTTTGTGTGAAACAGGCCCCTCCCACTAACTTTGGAAGCCGATTACAGCCGAACGATACAGAGTATGAAAATTCTGCCTGTGGTGTTGTAATCGGATAGGGCCAGAAATGATGAGTACCAATCTTTGTGAGATTTGCACAAATCTGTCTGTCCTGATGCAAATGGGCGTGGCCTATATATACCTCCATGCTTTCACTTTCCCAAGGGATCCAGGGAAAGTGATTTTTTTTTGTATGACCTATGGTGCAAGAGTTATAAGGCGAAATGTAAAGTGGGCTGTTATAGCGCCACCATGAGGCCGACTGATGTAATAATTCATTAAATTATTTTTTATAATTATTATGAACCTCCCCTCCAAGTGTTGTAATTGTACCTCCAACGGTTTCTGCAAGAAAAAGACTTGATGAGAGTTTTCGCATATTCCCATGTAAGTCGATGGGAATTTTTTATTCACTAATAAATAGAATTATTAATCAATAATTTGTTAAATTGAAAAAAGGGCTTCGTTAAGACCTCGGTAATATTATGGTCAATGCCTGTGTGAAAAGCGATTTGTGCAGGCAATGAGGAGCTACGACAGACAGACAGATATTGAGTGAATTATGGAGAGATAATATGATGATGATGATGATGATGATGATATTATCAATGTGTTTTTAATTAAAATAATATCAATAATATCAATGGAGCACAGAATCTGCAACCACCTCTGTTCCTGAGCTGGCTCGCAACTAGCACTGCCTGTGAGTGTGTGGACGATAACAACAACAACAACAAGCACGGTCCAGTGACAAGAGACAGACAGACAGACATGACAGACATGACAGACATGACAGACATGACAAGGACTTTAGCTACTGCTCGCCACCGTGACTCTACGACACTGTACATTTCAAAGACAAGTAACTTTATATTTTGAGGGCAAATAAATAGCAAATAAACTTTCGCACACACCCCTCCCCCACTCTACGTTCTCCGCTGCCGTCGGGGCCTGATCATACCATCGTCAAAAAGGTTAAATAAAGGCAGATCTCTCAGTCGGGCTTGAACGCTCATTATAGCAGCTATCAGTTACAACTGACCTGAACCATGGAGCTCTTGACAACTCGGCCGATGTCCTTTCTCCACTCAGCCACCCCGGGGTTCAGCTCATCCAGATTAGAGGAGAACGCCAAAATGTGTGACTGGAAATATTCTGCAGTGAAACAGAGACAGAAATGCATTTGACCGAATGCGTAAAACATTTGGACCTTATCTCAGCCTGGGAAACCATTTAGATATCCGTAATTGGCTGATTGATTGATCGATTGATTGATTGAAGTATTAATTAACAGATTGGACAATTACAGTACATTTCAAGCACAACTCAATACAAAACTGTTAACTGTGGACGACACCAAAGATTACACTTGTTTACAATAGGGTCCACCATGTTCAATTCATCATAATATTTAGAGACAATATACACTTCTATATAGCCAAAAACAAGAAATCATCATAGAGGAGGTAAAAAGTGGAAATAAAGGTATATTGTGTACCGGTGGCATGACACATAAACAATAAGAATATCACTGGCGAATATTTCAGAATTTCACATAAAAATTGCCCGGCTGATTTGTTTATTTCTGGAAGACAGAAAACGCTGTGACCCAGGGGTATAGCACCCTCTAGCGGCTGTGATGTCACAGGGGTGTCACAGGGGTGCCCTGGGCGTGGCCATAGCTGTGGTGTACCATTATTAAGCGCAGCTTTAGCTACACCTGGCCTACAAGGCACTGCTCAATGGATTTGTCTGTTTTCTCTTGGTCAGGCCTCTAGGGAGTGTGGTGCAAAGTTTCACACTGCTTGGCCCAGTTATAGGTAAAAACCACCATGAGGCAGATTTGAAGAATGTAGGACCTTAACCATTCAGGATGGAATATGACATGATATGATCCGTCTTGATCACATCACTAGAGATATTGTGTACCGATTTGCATGATGAGAAAATATGTAGGAGTAATATCGGAAGTCAAAACATTTGTTTTGCAAAAATTGGCCTCCTGGCTATAACAGGCCAATGTGAATTATTTGGTCCTCGATCCGGGGAGTATGTGAGCACAGTATTGGGCCAAAGGTTCCGGAGAGTCACTGTACACAGACGGGCGTACGTATGTATGTATGTATGTATGTACGTACGTACGTACGTACGTACGTACGTACGCACGCACGCACGGACGGACGGATAGGGGCGGAAATATGGTCCCTGCGATGCCTTCAGCCTGGCGGAGACAACTATTCATAAGGTTGATGCCTTTATTTGCTGTGAAAAATCAACCTGATTTTGAATACGAATTGAATTGAATTAAAAACACCCCCAGTGTGCAAGGACCTTCAGAATGAAGCCCATCCGAGTGTTAGGAAGTTTGACGCCAGCCTATATTAGATCACCACTGCTGGGATTGTGTTGTAGACAGAAACAGGGCCTCACCATAGACCATTACAGTCCCTTTGTCCTGAAGGACAGTACTGCCGAGCGATGCCTGAACAGTGACTGTGTGAACTCCCTCTGTGTGGAAAGTGAAGGACATCCCTCCCTCCAAACTCACCACGGGCTGATAGAGAAACAAAGAATAAAATGGATTCATAAATATAGCCGATATGGAATGCCGTCCTGCGACTATAAAGTTGATACAGTAGCAGCAGCAAAGACCAATTTATACTTAATCGTGCGCCGGTGTCGCACACCGTGAATAGCAGCAACTACAAGCTCACATCACACTGTGCCAAGTTCCAGTGGTGGAAAGTAACTAAGTACATTTACTTAAGTTTACTTAAGTAAATTAGAGTACCTTTTCCACCACTGCCGTGGGGCACAGTGTGCAACCAAGTATACCATTAAGACATTAAGTAGTGATAAAAAGTACAAGACTGACCTCAGTTCTGTTATTAAGCCACCAGTAATAGGTGACTGTCCCTGCATTGCTGGGATGCAACACCGTGCTCAGGTTAACTGGTTTGTTCCTGACGACCACCGAGGGAGCCAAGAGCTGGACCTGCTCCAGTCCACCTTCAGTAGCAAAGCACAAAACAGCAACCGTGACTCAAATGAAAGGCAGGATAAAACGTATTGTCAGGAAATTGAGTCGTACATCCATTTCAATCTTGCTCATTCACGCAGCTCATTGATATACCGCCAACAATAGGTTATTATATCCTATTCTGCAAGTAACATTACAATAGTGTTATTATAATCGTGTCATAATCATTAGATTATCATTATGACATTATAAGTATGCATGATATAACTACTTATGCACTATCTCACACTGGTGACTGGTGAATGCTGATAACAGAAAGGCTCAACGTTTCTTCCTCACTCACAGGTGACGTGGAGGTAGAGGAGCACCCGGTCGGACCCCAGACTGTTCCGTGCTGTAGCAGACACTTGGTAGATGCCCACTCTACTGTAGACGTGCTCAATGCCGTCCTCAATAGAGCTAATGTTAGCGTAGGATATGGTCGTACCATCACCAAAGTCCACTGTTATGCTTGTCGACGAGCCGAGGCCCTACAAGAGTAGAATGTACACAACACATTATTACACTGAATGTTGTCGTAGCTAGTTTGAGAGTGCCACAATTGCCAAAAGAGAGTGTGGGGCTCATTTATCTCCACAGCAATTAAGCTGTGTTGTTGCCTCTGACACTGCTACACAACATGGCCTTTGTTCCAATCGCTCTCAGAGGCAGTAACAATAAAGCTTAATTTATACTCGCACGGTGGCATCGCTTGCTGACAAGAATGCATGTTCAAGCTTTGAAGATGTGTTATTATCATCATACTCCATCATACTACGGAGTATAAGGGAGACAGCACTGAAAAGACCCACTTCCTAGAAACCAGCAGGTGGAGTCAGGGAGCATGTCACAACTCTTGGCATCTTTCTTGTCCTGACTAAAATGCCCAATTCTGCTGGTTCCACTGAAAAGGTGCCTGTTGTTTAGATTTGATCAATTCCACTTTGTTTCACGGTAAACGCTATTATGAAAATATATATATATATTTATTTATTTATTTTCAACATGGATTCAACTATTCGGGAATAGGGTTTAAGTGGTTTGCCAGTATTTAACCTTTTTTACCCACACATTTTCTGCTAAAAAGCATTTAGAGTTTGAAAAATACATGCCAATGCAGGTCAACAGTTACTGCTTTTGATGGACCACCAGTACCACTGGTGAGGTCAGCAAGAAAAAGTAAATTAGAGAACATTATATATGCATCAAGCTGTGCTACATGACATGTAAAAGTGATTAGAGTTGAGAGTGTATGCCATTAGTGTTAATCACTATGAAAATGCTTTTACTGTAAGTGCACTGTGTGCTTAGATAATAGAATGCTATAGCCTGCATGTCATTCTCACACTGCAGATGTGAGAACTCATTATTTTGTGTTTGCTATTGCATCCCTGTACAACTTCACACTATAGCTAAGTTTCACAGTAGCGAATATGCAGTGCGATATTAGTCTGACAACATGGAGATATGTCTATTTTATCACAAAACTGTGTATAAATCAGCCATTATAAAGTATTGTAGTAGTGTTTAGCAATTGTCACCCGCCCGAACCGGGTACTCAGTGACATCAACACACCTGTGGATGGTTGGCTCAACAAAGTGGCCATGAATTGGCACTGAAAGAAAAGATACAGTAAACATTGCGGTTGGCGTTCGGTCAGTGGGTTTATTTGGAAATTTCTAAAACTATTAGAATTACTTCTGTTAGGCTAATTATTGTATTTGTACCATGTGTGTATTTGTGTGTGAAACAAAGGCATTAATCAGAGGGATTACATGTACCAGCACTCATGGAAAAGTCCTTCAGGCACTTTGTATTTATTTGGCACGGGCAGCCACACAGAACAACAAACTCATTTCGGCACACAGCCTTCTTAACCATTGAAGAAGGCTTTGTGTTTTGCTGTTCTGGGAGCTGCCCATGCCAACTAAGTACAAAGTGCCTGAAGGACATTTCCGTGAGTCCCGATAATCCCTCTGATTGTAAAGAACTTTTCTAGACTGTGCACCCACCCAGTGAAGAAATTACCAGAAGGAACATGAGTAGCGCATGCTCTTTAACTCGCAAAGGATGTAATGCCATGCAGTGCTAATCATCAAAACGATTAGCAGACATTCAAGAGTAAGCAATGCATGTCTTCATCTAGTCCATAAATCTGAGGCACAAGCAAAATGTTGATTTTGTGTAGCCCACTAATTATAGTTATCTTTTCTTGTAATGAACAATCAACAACTCTTCTTCCTTTGTTGATATGTCAAAGATGTATGGGGGGACCTGATTCGGCTATGAACCAGGGTGGGTGGATGTAAGGAGCAGCATAGCCTCTAGGGACTGCTAGTGGGGCTTTTAGACTTGTCTTACTTATTCATGTTTTGCCAATTATGGCTATGGAATCTCTATACATTCATGCTATACACAAAACTCTCAAAGGGGACTGAACATAGCTTTCACTACACAGCAGAGCATATGAGCGGAGCATGAGCGCGAGCGGAGTGACAGGAGTGGGTTTTTAAATGGGTCAGAGCAGCGATGTCCGCCTGCCGCTCCAAGCCGCTCTGGGCTGGGACGTGCACCACATGTTTGAGTATGTCCGGTGCGCAAATTAAGGTGAGTGACGGAGAGGGGGGGAGCATTTGTACACTCTCAGAGTTAAATTAACGTGACTCTTTACGTGAATTTCTATACTATGTACGAAATACACAGTATTTTGAGGTGAGAGCAGCACCTCTTCCAGGAAAATCAGGAAAGAGACATTCTTCCCCAGAGTGGCTACCATGGTTCCCTCGCTGGTGAGAAGCTGGAGCCCCCAGGGGGCCTGACTGGGACATCTCTGTCGCCTGGGGCTGTACCTCCACAGGGTCCCCGCTGTGCAGTTGTTGGACAAAGCCCTGCGATATCTGTGACACTCGCCGTTGGAGGAGCACACAAAGAGAATACAGGTAAAAGCACTGCACACTCACAGATCCGAAAAATACAGATCAGTGCACAGAGTCAGACACAAGCAGAACGACACACTCACACCTGGACACTGCACAACATCTATCTGCTTGCCATACATTTATTACACATATGAAAATGCACATGCATACAGAGATATACAGTATGTACATCTCCGCAGAGAGCCACTGAGATGCACACACAGTCACACACAACACAAACACACACTTTCAGTCACAGTCTCTCTCTCACACGCACGCATCACACGTACACACAGAGGAAATAATAAATACAAGCAATTAATTTGTAGTCACACCTCCCTTTTTGTGGGCCAGGAATCATTACTGGCTAATGTATAATTCTGACCTGTTCCTGTACAGAATGACTGGAATTGAAAGACTGAGCTCACAGTGCTGTTTGGTATTCAAGCGCGGTCTACTTCTATTTCTACTTCTTTCCTCTGTCAACACAGATGCATTTGGTGTACCCGGTGGTGTTGAGGAAAGTGTCTCCAGTGACACAGTCTCTGGATGCGGTCGATGGAACGAACCAGAACGCTGGGGAACAGCTCCCATCAGGCTGCCTCTGGAACCCATAGTCACTGTGTGGATTAGAGCATAAAACCCACAAGGCAATGTCAAAAAGCAGTGGTTTTCAACCTTTTCAGGCCGTGACCCACAAAAACAAAAGTGAACTTTAATAATTTAACCATTTAATATAGGCAATCATACATATCATTTGTTTGATATCATTTGTAACAGTTTAATTTTCTTCCCAATTTTCCAAATCCCCCCCCCCCCTCCTCCTCTTTCTGTGTGTGCTGTAGACCTTGTCGCTGCCAACCCATGCACACTGTTGGCACTGTCACCGTTTGAGGAGGGTGTCGAAAACCACGTAGCCCCTCAGATACACATGGAGTCAGCAGCTACTTTGTTTCACCTGACAACAAGGAGTTTCACTGGAAGGGCATAATGTGCTTTGTGCACAGAGATTCACAATCTGAAAAGCAACCAACAGGTGTCGCTAGTGCAGCGATATGAATACAATCCGCTGGCGGCTTCCCACCCGTGAACACAACTGCCAATTCTTTGGAGCGCTCGGTCAAGCCGGAGGCACTGCTGCCAGGAAGCAAACCTAGGGCCTCTGCGGTGGCGATTGAGTGCATTGAACATATACAGTACATTAAAAATAAACGTATCTCCTGTGGTTAGAGGGATATATTCCTGCACAAGGCAACATGTAAAGTATATTACAACCCACGCCATTGGAGATTTGTGCCTCTGTCTAGGTCCTAGACAGAGTACTGTATGTGCGTTGCTGTCACCATTATTTTCATCATGAACATCTCTCTGAGGTCTAACTCACAGCTGGAGTTGACATTTATCAGACACTTCAGAAAAAGAGTATCAAGATACTTGGAAGAGTACAGACCGATGCAGGTCGCTAGTCCGTGCCTTTGACTGACCACTGGTGAAGTTAACAATAGAAAAATGAAATAAATCAAGAAGAAAGACACTGAACTGAGCAATAAGCTATGACAAAGCCGCTGCCGAGAGATAACTGGGCTGGCCAGAGACGCCACATGGAATGTTGTAACAATTAGCTTAGCCTGGTTATTATATCACAACTGTGTGCATGATAATTTTCATTATACCACAGGTAGTTATCTGATTGGTTGAAATAGCTCTCAACCTGTGCTTCACACGAGCATCACCGTACACCCAATCCCATCTGCAAATATTCTGGAAAACAGCAACCCCTGTTTTTCCTCGAAATTTGCCGTGAGTCAACAGTCTGTGTTGAGAGACTACCATACACCTAATCAAAACATAAAAAACAGCTGTGTTTGGCAGTCCCCGCAGGCATTGGCTACTAAGCTAGGTGTCTACACAGGATATTTTAGGTCGTAGTGGCTACATCTGTCATCGAATATCTTAGTTATAAGGGTATAATCGCAATATTACACTCGATGCGCTGCTTACGGAACTTGCCTATCGGCTCGTTCCTGCAGCAACGCAGGCGTGCCATAAATGACAGTAACGCACACCCTCTGGTGTAATATTGCTTAATTATCATGCACCTATACGAATTGATCTGTTGTCCGCTTTGTATCTGGAATCATTTACACTGATTTATATTATACTAATATGTGTAAATAACCCATATTAAAGTATACAAACTTACAACTGCTGCAGATTTATCAGAAACGGGTCCAGGGCATGAATTAACATAACTCTGCACCCAAAAATAACATAGGGCCATAGGGCCTCTGCAAAGGCAAAGTAGAACACCCACAAAGCTGGTCCTATGCCAGTCCTCTGTCACATCTGGGGGACAGTACAAGAGGTGCTTTGGCATGGAGTCTAAAAGTGCCTCTAGAAGCTTCGCTAGCAGCCTCTAGAGGCTGTGCGACCGCCCACTGGGATTCATGAAGTAGTTTCTGAGATACATTGTTTGTGACGAAAGTCTTGGAAAGATGGCCAGAGCGACTTGATTGACAGGGTTATCCTTAGAGCCCTGCCACTAGTGGGGCTAAAAATAATCCTGGCTCTCAGGATATGTTGCACAACATCAACAGCAAACTTCTAGGGGAAAAGATCCAACTCACATTCACAACCAAGTCAACATCACCAGATCAAATGTAAAAGCCAGCACTGTCCCTGAAAAAATGCACTTATGGTCATTTATCTGATTGTGATGACAGGAACAACATACTGTAATTTCATTTAATTTCCATTTACTATTGAAATACACACAGCTTCATCCAAGTGTACAGTACATCTTATTCAGCCATACAGTATGGGAATTCTAAAAACAATAAAAAATAAATAAGTAATTGTTTCATAAATAAGACCCCTTGATTTGATGAAATAAGGTTACTTCTACATAATGGATATATTTTAATTTTAATTTTATTCAGTTATCTATTTCAGAAAATGATATAAAGTGCGTTGGAACTGAACTTTTCCTGGTTTCTTCTTGTGTCCCAGTTTTACGGCATCAATTCAGTCTATGGAGATCAATAAAGTGAACACTGGAGCCTGCAGAGGAATAGACTCACCACTCAAAATCTGCCTCTGTGCACGGACAGGGGTCTGACATGTGTGAGATGTGCTGATCTCTGCTTTTGACACATCGGACGTCAGCTTTCAGATTTTGGAAGATTCTCTTCACCCCCATGATGCAAACTTCACCCTAGAACAACAACAACAACAACATAGAACACAGAAGTCTTCACCAAACTTCACCCTGTCATAAATTATGATGCATCATTTATGACAGGGTGAAGCGATAAACATTTCAGTTGTCTGTTTTCTTTTGCTTTCGCAAGGATATCAAATAGACCAGAATACTTTATGTGCTACATTTGATCACATATCCAGGCTTTATTTGCCCTGGGCGAGGGCGTGATAAAATTTACACATGGTGATAAGCCTGACCTACAGTATCAGCACAAGTTAAAGAGCCACCAGACACATAACTGTCACTATGAGGCAACACAATATGTCAACTGTCAAGTTCAACAAGCATGGATGAAACATGGCTGTCAAACTGCACTATTTTGTCTAAGGACTGAGATTCCGATCATTTGATTTTGAGACATACCAATACCGATCTTTCCCGATCCGATCATTATATTTTTATAAAACACAGAGAGTGTACAGAGTTAAATTAACTTTGATTTTACAATATACATTGGGGTCTCAGAGATAAAATGCCTACCCTAATTCATGTCAAACTGGGGGACCTTGAAATTCAACGGGTTGGGAATCACTACTAGAACCGAAAATATCTTCCCTGGCATATCTTTTCAAATGGGGGTCCACGGGCTGATGAGTGTCAAATTGGGGGTCCCTGACATGAAAAGGTTTGGGAACCACTGCAGTAGGCTATTATCATAAAGTATATCTCAGTTTGAAGATTCAAATTATGGACAATAACAATACAACTAGCCTATGCATCATTCATTAGCAATAAAAAGAAATGCCTCAACATTATTATACTGCAGGGAAGAGAGGGCCAGGGCTAAGAATGTGTCACACAGAAAAAAGAAAGAAAAAAAAGTTTAGTTTACAACATTTAATCTCTGCCTAAGGATTTAATTAGATTTCCTATGCACATTCATGGAGAATTTGTTTAGGACCTGTCACTAAAATTACTTTTAAAAGCTATGAGACATTACGTCAGGTAGGCAATGCAAACGGGACATGCAAAGCTTGCATCTCAAATCGCAACAATTCTAGCAGTTAAATGTCACATTATTGTGCCGTTACTTACTTCATTGTTTAGCTGCCATGTCTCGTAGTCTTTGAGAGTACACCTTCGACTGAAAATAGAACCAAAGTCGATTTTGACAAGCTGCCACTCAGAGCGATGACTGAAATGCCCGAATATTCTGTAGAGACACAAAAGGAAAGAAAGAAAATTACTCATAAGGACTCCTATAGACAATTGGTTCTGAAATGATTTCATGCCAAATTAAAATATATTTGGCTGTGGACCTCCTTCTGAAAAGATTTTGTACCAGGGACCCCATAAAAGATTTGTGACGAAAAAACAAAAAGGTGCCTACCCTACACCTAAAGTTGACTTAAAAGGTCCAGAGCAAGAACCACACTTTTACATTATTAGATCATTAGAAACGCTGCAATGAGGTCAGGATTATATTAGATAAGAATTAATGAATTCATAAGAATGAAATTCGCTATGTCTCTTAAACCGTGTTCAAAGGAGTTGAATATGTTATTAAATACTGCAGTTTTTATTAGAAGCCTAGTAGTTGTTTTTCTTTATGTTTACAGTTAGATGTTGGATTGCTTGTGCCTGTAAGAGCGGACGAATGTCGCTCTTTTGTCCACTATTCTTTGGATAGAATTAGTTTCCTTTGCTTTGCATGAAAAAGGTATTGAAGGTGTTCATTTAAAACTTAGAAGAGTAGCAGGTCTGTAAGTTGGCGACGGTAAATTACCGGAGCTCTTATGCCCATTCATAGTTTGGGAAGGCATTGTGGATTCCCCATTGGTTTTAAGGACAGCCAATGAGAAGCCAATGAGGAGAAAGTCGTGAAAAAGTCGTGACTAGCACAGCAACTGCTATATAGTCCAATTTGCTTCACAGGCTGGTAAAAACTTGCTGCACATTGCTGCTCTACGTTTCATACATAATAAACGATGCTGCGGTGATGTCTAAAAGTTTCTCAGGGGTGTGATATAAATAACAAAACTAACTACGTTCGACTTTGTTGTTTCTTACGTCATTATGAGGGTGTCCTCGCCGGGCTCCCCTAACACACCATCCACATAAAGGGGGGAAGACGTGAAGCTGTATCTGTTCCAACTTCTGCCTTCATCGAAACTCAGCCTGATGGGAGAAGAGTGGGCAGAATTCCCAGGGAGAGACAGTCACAAATCGAACAAAAGCAAAGTCGGACTTTTCAAGTTGAAGGTGTCTCTTCTGATTTCTTTACCGGCTTCATCCAATTCAGGGTAAAGGAGATGGGGGTGGGAGGGGTGGAGTGAGGGGGTGCATGCAATAAGCTGAAGGCAGGAGGAAACACTGGACAGGTGCCAGTCCATCACATGGCCACGCTAGGCAGACAGACAATCACTCACATTCAAATTAACCTATGGTTCATCCAATTCACCTGCTTTCAACTTGAAAATGTTTTGCAGTAGTTTGCAGTGTTTCTCCTCCCTACGGTGCACAACTGATACAGCCTGTTTGCTCCTGTTTGGTGAGTGTGCAGCGGTGTAACCAGAAGAAACACAGCATATAGATATTTTTTTTTTAAATATAATGAACGGATGACTGTAAATATTTGGGAAATGATTAATTTGTCTTTACAAAACATGACTTCCATAAAGACTCCTCCATCAGTCCATCTGTGAGCAGCTAATCTCCGGCACCTTTGGCCTGCTCGGCATTACATTTCACACATACTCCTTGGAGGCAAAGTAAAAAACACATTTCTGGCCCGGGCCGGCCTAGTGGTCTGGGCACCTAGGCTGGTAATCCCGCGTCCCTGTCAGGCTGTGTTGCGGGTTCGAGTCCCGATCCCGACTACCTTTGCTGCGTGTCTTCCCCCCATCTTCCTGGCAACCTACTGTGATCTAGGCAAAAATCCCCCAAAATATCTTAAAAAAATAATTTAAAAAATCTTTATGTTACTTCAAAGGATTTTGTCCAAACATCATTTGTCAACATTACCTCAATGTTTCATATTCTATCCTGATTTAGCCTCGATACCCAGACTTTCATTTTAATCCTGATTGACTTAGATTGGCTTCTAAAGATTGCAGAAGTGGCCTGTTTTGAACAAAATGCCTCAAATCAAGAATGTAGCGTCCGATTGCTGTGAAACTTTGCCAGCATATTCCCACTAGGCTGAGGAAGAAATGCCACACTACATGGAGGTCAAATAAAAACCGCTGCTCCAAATTTCTCACATTGGCCAGTTAAAGCGCCACCATGAAAACATTTTTTTTTGTTATTACTGCCAATTTTGTATAAATCTCACACAAATCTGTATACACCAGTAAGACGCCTGAGGGCGAGGTTGCGTGCACGCATCCGCCTAGGTGACAGCAGACTGCTGGGCTAGCGCTGCCGCTTTGGTAAGGGGAGTCAGATCAACATAATTATGGAATGTATTATGTACTGGCCATATATGGAGCGTGTCTTGAGTGTACAGGGTTTGATGTGGTCAGATCAACAAATGGAATGTCAGAACAGGTCAGCTCCATATATGGAGATCTAAGGGTGGCAGCGAGGGCAGTGTCTTAAGTGTACAGGGTTTGATGAGGGCCCAGTTAGGGCAGGACCTTAATTTTCAGGCCTGATGAGAACTCTAGTGTGGCAGCGGGGGCAGTGTCTTGAGTGTACTACCAACTACTGGAGGTATGCAACCAAACTCTGTAGCCTACATGCCATAAACTAATTCCCACTGTTCCAAAGACCCATTGGTTTGAGAATACACTCCCAGGTATGCAGAGTTTGGTTGCATCAAGCTTCCTCAGGGACTGCATTGATCTAATAAATGAATTCACACAGGATAAATCAGCCAATACACACACTCATGTAGTCTCTTTCATGAAAGGCTGTTCTACTGTATCTACCGGTAATCTCGATTTTAACACATGCCACCAAAGGGCATATGTTAAAAACATCAAGAACAGGGCTTAACAGAGAAATCTACGCAGCTCAGCTTGTGCTGCCAAGTCCGCTTATTATAAGTGACTTAATTGGGCTTGATTTTCTGTAAAGTCGCTTATACTAATATTAGTGGTTGTGGTTTTTTGGCCTTGTTTTTAAAGTGTACGTAGCTGCTAATTTGAGCAAATGTATGTGTATTTGTCTGCCAGGTAAGATGGAAGAAATATTTTCAAATAACATTTTAAGATGTAGGCTAAAGTTCATGCCCTAAATAAAGACATGTTAGCACGCTGTAGCCTACATGCCATAAACTAATTCCCACTGTTCCAAAGACCCATTGGTTTGAGAATACACTCCCTGGACTTGTGTTGTACAGTCTAGTTTCCAAATAGAGGCATAAACAATCAGAAACAATAATATAGTATTGCCTAATCACAGGTGTAGTACTGTGTGTTTAAGCACCGTAGGGCACCTGATGCATGCATGCACGTGCACAGCTAAGTTGTGCTTATGTGTTTTGTTTTTACATTGTTGCAAAAGTAGGTTGCTAGTGCTACAGTCTTATTGTGGTAATTGGTTGGAGCATTTTATCTGTGTGGACTGTTGTGTTATTGTGTGCACCTGATGCATCATGACACAGGCGTCAAATAGTAAATAAATATCCCAACTCTGTGCATTAGATTAGATTCTGGGTGAGGCTGTGATTGTTCAACTATTGGGAATCCATTGCTTGATCTCTGAATTTGGCTGTATTTATTTTGTGTGATTATTATTATGTGTGACTCAGCTGAGGCAGACAAGATAATACAAGACAAGTAGATTTTCAGTCGATTCTTCCCATTCAACAGCCTGCAAGTCTCCTACAAAATGACATTATTATTACAATTTGTCTCTGTTGATTAACCTTCTGTTTGTTGTAGCCAGATGGCTACAGATATTCTGTTGGAAACCTGTAATGTCATGCTGCACTGAATCGTTCTTGCAGTGAGTAAGTGTGCTTAATTAGGAATGTTTCCACAAACACAGTGGCAATACATTATTATAATTATATTTATTAACAGCACCATATGCACACTCAGAGAACGGTGTGCACCATATGCACTCCGGGTTGTTGGATGCTTAAGACATTGGAGTTGGAAAGCTCCTTTATATACCAAAGCATGAAATGCAAATACAATACTCTATAGTAGTAGTATACACATTCCTGTTTAGTCCTAGACTTGATTGAAATCAGTAGCCATTAGAATCTTACGCATCATGATTTCTGCGTTGTGATTGAATTCTATGAATACTATGACAAATTATCTCTAGGGGCCAGGGGAATTGATTTTAATAACTTTTTGCGAACGCAATGAGCCCTAACTATGGAAGCCAGGCAGAACATGTCTGTATGTCTGTCTGTCCGTCTGTGTGTCACGGTGTGACACCACCCGCCACCAGAGGGCGCAGTTACTATGGAAGCCAGGCAGAACAGCAGTTAGCTGTCTAACATGTGCAGTTAGCTGTCTAACATGTGTGTATGTGTGTGTGTCTGTGTCAGACTGCCACAACAGCGCTTAGTTGTCTAACTAACGTGTGTGTACCACACATAGCTGTCTAACGTGTGTGTGTGTATGTGTGTGTGTCTGTGTATTGTTATTGCAAGAGCTGCGTTCGCTTCCCGCGTTCGCGCGTCTTACTTGGATATTACTACCTTGAACGGATCTAACATAGAAAGGGTTGCTGAATACAAGTACCTTGGAATATGGCTTGATGCCATATTCCAAGGTAAAAAAGCAAATTTAAAAAAAAAGAAAATGCTTTTTTTTTTACCGGAACAGAGCTAGTTTCCCAACTCCATGTAGGAAAGGGGTTATTGAAGCAGTCTTTCTTTCTATGTTGAACTATGGAGATGTCATCTATGGAAAAGCTGCTCCTTCTGTCCTCAAGCCCTTATGGATGCAGTTTATCATTCTGCTTTGAGATTTATATCTGGTGAACCTTACAGAACCCAGAGTGGGTTGGCCCTCCTTGGCCGACAGGCGAAATAAACATTGATATCTTTAAAGCAATTGATGGAACTTTACCGTTGCATATTAAAGCTCTGCTGGATTGGAACCCTTTAACATACAGGACACGCTCCAGTCACATGGCTCACACTAAAAGTCCCAAATGTAAACACAGATGTGGGGAAAACAGCCTTCTGTTTTAGTGCCCCAACCACGTGGAATGACCTACAGCTTAAATTAAAGATCTGCTCTCCCATAACATACGGTCAATTTAAATCTTTGATTGCCGACTTACCCCCAAGTGTCTGCAACTGTTTTTAAACATAGCCTAAGTGCTACAGTATGTCACGCGATGAGGAAATGTTGCTGTTCTGTTCTGTTTATTGCTTTGAAATGTTGTATTATGTAGTGAAGATTTGCCTTTCAGCTTTGGGACTTGAGGAGCATGCACGCACGCACAGACAAAGCGGAATCGTGATTGTTTGACCAATGGCCTATCCACACAGGTTAATGGGCTACCTAGTAAAAGTCTATAACAATCCAATGACAATGGAGATTATTATCTGCTTCACACTCAGGAATTTAAATGGGCAGGGTCATGTTGTGTGTTTCGTGAAATGAACATATTTTAGTGGAGCACACTAATTAGCAAAGAGCATTTTGTAAGTGGGCGCACACAAACAGAGTGGGAATTAATTTGGGGACCACCTTGCAGTGAAGCGACAGTGCTTAAACATTCAGCTTACTCTACCACCTGTTTTGAAATATTCAATAACATGTCTTAGGGGAGACCTACCAGATGTGCCTAATTGGCAGAGGCGTGTGTCGGATGGCGACCAGAGCTCCTCCCTGGTTCAAGAATAAAACACTGTGTTCTTCCTCAAACACCTACAGACATGAAAAAGAACCGAAATAAATTTACGGTTAAATGTACAGTATGTACATTGTATGTGTTGTACTGCATTGTACTGCATGATGAGAGTACATACACACTAAATAAGTTAAAAGTACACAAATCGATACAGCCACAATATCAGAAGCTGCGTTCCCAAAAGCTAGTGCCTCCCCAAGTCAGTCAATGCCGTTATGCATCATTCATCAAAGGTTTGCTCATCTAGTGGATTTATGGACTCATAAACCTATGAGAAAAATCAATATTCTCCCTTTGATATAGTTTTACAGGTTATAAACGCACATATCTTGCAGTCAGCATAATGTACCTCTCTCCACGTGTTACCAGCATCAGAAGTGATGAAAATGCTGACGTTATTGTTGGTCAATTCAGGTCCAATCACACCTGAATGCAGAGGGAATACATACATATATTTACTCAAACATAGATCTACCCATCCATGTACGCATTCAGCAAAAACAATTTTGCTGAATGCGTAAGTTGCAATGAAAGTTGAAATGGAAATCACACAGGCTCTATTTCAAATTAGAAGACCATTCTTACATGAGAGCAGAGACTACAATGAGCACTATGAAGAGGAAGCTGTGTGACTTCTGGAAATGAAGTGGAGAGAGACCAGGAGGTCCTGTGTGGTAGACGCTAATGAGAAAGAGGAGTAAACAAAGGCATGGTTGCACTGATCAAACCTTACCTGATGCTACAATAATTCCAGGCGCAGAGTCTTTGCTGATGATGTTTCCCGAGGTGTAAGGATTTTCAGACACATGGAGATGCAGGTGCAGTGAACAGTATGGCTGAAAAACAGTAAATCCTGTTTAAAAAGAAATTATCTAGAAATTATCTACTGCACAAGTATATCTGCTCTTTTAGGGTGTGACACTGTCGTGCAATGCATGGAAAACATACTGTAGGTTGGTTATCAGTCAAAACAACAGTATGACCTATATGAAATGTTTAATCCATATTGTATTTGGAAATTGTTGTTAGTATTTGTTTGAATTTGGGCCATACTCACAGAACATTGCGAATAGGAGCTCTTACAGTAACTGGCCAATTTAGGAGGAAATATTTTAAATAGTGAGCCTGACAGTTCTAATTAAAACATTAGATTTTTGTTATACACAAATAAAATCTAAATCTGTGACATTAGGTGGAACTTAAGTGAACTTAGGTGCTTGTGCAACCTCCCCCTAAATAAATCTAATTCAGAATTCAAATTATATATTATATTTTGATATGTTCAGCAATGACATGCATAATGAGGTTTATGTGTAAATAAATTTATATAGGCCAGTATTTAACGTGTCAGAATTTTGTGTTTGTAGCTTAAGTTATTATTTTCCTGCAGCAGAAAAAAATACAAGTAGGGAGAGCTGCCTTCATGGGGATGTTAATGCTTAATGAGGGTTAAAGCATCTAAACAAAAACAATGTGTTTGTTCGAAAATAACATGATGTATGATTTTGCCAATATCGGTGTGTAATAATAGGCGTGTAGACTGACAAAAGGCATCCATTTCAACCAGCGCAGTCCCCTGCGAGGATCCACCGTACCTGTTCACAATCAAGCGTGTTTCCCCGGAGATCTGTCATGGGAGCCTGTAACAGACGCCAGTCTCTCCCCTTGTTGTATGTGATATAGGTTTTAACTTGGTCCTCCACAACTTTATTCGATAGGAACACTCCCTTAATCCCAGCTACCTACGAATGTGATAGACAGAGAGGAGAGAGAGAGAGAGAGAGAGAGCACCATAAATTATTCAAACTTAAGTAAAGCTGAAGGCCTTGTTCTGAGAAAGAGCGATGTTTGTACATGCTTGCTTCTGCTGACAGAAGAGCACTATTTTGAACCATCTGCAGGATTACCCAGAATCAAAACAACATATGGCACAGCCCTGAGACAAATTTCTTTGTGTTTGCAGGAGCAGAGACGGAGGCAGTCACACACACACATAGCTATAACTTTCTGTCTAAAGAGCACAAATGTTTGTCAAAGTGGGAGTGACCTTTTAATATCATCAGCTGGTCGGCCAGTGAAGCAGAATATTTGGGGGCATAAAGTCTGCACAGATGGAGGTCAGTGAGCAGTATGAGTAATCACTGCTGACGGCAATCTGAGCTGAATTGTAAGATTGCTAGCTGAGGATGAGGCTAATCTAGAATGAAATATTAATTTGCATTAACCGCTTTCTGAGCTTAATAATGTTAGCTCATATAGAATGTCTGTCAACACACATACTGCAGTATATTTCTGAAGCCATTTAGGGCTGTTTATTACCTGCCATGCATAACTGGCAAGTGAGACTGTACTTCTATACTGTACTGGCAGTACGGTACAGAGTATGGGTCTGTGGGATTGTCTTCACGAGGGAGACTGTTAACTTATTTATTTGAGGAGACTAACATAACAGAAGGGCAAAAGAGAAAAAAGCAGCTCAGACTTGTATGTGCCGCAGCCAGCCACTCCGATGCTACAGGGTAAAGTAGACCATCTGTTTCTTTAAGGTCAGGCAAAGTTCTCACCAACCTACACATAGAGCCAGCAAAACTCTGAGCTCAGAATACATTAGCTCTGGTCGCCCCGTTCCTCTTTCCATGACATGCTTTTATTTTTATTTAACCTTTATTTAAACAGGCAAGTGACGTAAGAACAAATTCTTATTTACAATGGCCTGGGGAAAGGATGGGAATTGAGAAGCGGTTTAGAATTTAGAACCGATACAATATTGTCAGGTTCCCCAGAATAATTTACTATAGCTATAGCTAATTACTATAGCTCCTGGACTAACAATTAACTTGAGAGAGAGTGATGTATCCCTTCAAGCTGGCACAATTAGGTGCATGCGTTCCCTCAGGCAAAAAATCGAGCATTTACTCGATCATATCTAATGTCAGTGTCATGCATGTAGCCTTAATTAGCGGATGACATCCCTTGATGAACCTGAATGAAAAACGGATGTTTTGCAAAACATTATAAATAATCCGAGTTTCATCCATTTTAGATCATGTTAGTCAGACTGAGGCTGCAGCTAGTAGCACTTACAGAACAGTTTGAGCGGCGCTAGCACCCCCTATACACAGGTTTAATGTTTGTCTTTAGTTCAATGTTTGTTTTGTAATCATCACCTAATTAAATTCCAACCTTAGTTGGAATTTAATATATTAGCGCCCCTCACTTCACACGGGTGATTTTATTTGGAGGGGTGCAAGGGAACATTTACATCATCTTGTCCCTAATACAAACACTAAATGCAATGAAGAGAATTTAATGTTTGTGTTGGCACCGTTTGTTTTACACAGTCACCAATACATCACCTAATCAACATGAGTTCTTTGATATAGCACCCCTCACTTCACACAGGTGTGATTTTTATTTAAACCAGTGGTTCTCAAAAAATGTCATATCATGGATGGACGGACCCCCAAATTAATATGTTTTTGTCCCTAAATTCCAATTTGTGCCAGGGAGCCCCGTACCAGATTTCAGAAATATTCATGAGACGTAGCCTGCAGAGTTAGTTCAGTCAGTCACACTCGAGGGAGTTCATGCTGTGCTCAAAGGCGCATTCTATAGAGCACCGAAGTCCTGACGTAACTCGCTCATCCCTTCGATTCCCCTGGTTCACGGAAGTAATTTCTCTATGGAGAATAACATGGGGTGATCTTAATATCGTCTACTATAAGCGTTGTGGTCCAAAAATAAACAAGCTGTCTCAGCGTTATTGTCAGGGAGGTGTCTCTGTATCGTTTGCAACAGTCAGTCCCTCATATATGATACAGTCTGCTTCTAGCGAAAATCTAACTAATTCAGCAGCAGTAACATTAGCGTTTTCTCTCAGTCAGTTGATTCTTCATATCCATATGAGTGAAGCGGCCGGGGTGACATGTTTATTTTTCAAACACAGTTCTTATATGAAGCGTTCAAAAAATCCTCCTATGGCGATTTCAATGCAACTAAACAAATACATGAACCTGGGGACTGACGCCCTCTACTGAAAGTGACGTCGGTGCTCTATACTCAAGGGGTTAACATGCTGAATTTCTATGTGGGTGTATAAGTGTGTGCAAGTCCCACATGTCATTCGTTGACGTGGCAGTCAGCTGACCAATTGGGCGGGCTACTTAAGCTCACCAGTCTGCCTTCCTTCTGCTATTGTTCCTGGTTGTTATGTGATGTTTGCTCCCACCACCACCCCAGCACCACCGGTGGGCTCCGTTTATGTTCCCCATGGGGGGGTTTTATTGTATATCTACTGTATCTCCCTGCTCTGCCGAGCCGAACGCCAAGTCAAATAAATATTGGTTAAATCTATTCGTGAGTTGTCTGACTGAACTCATTTTATTTTAAGATTTTGTGAAAACAGCAGATCTACAAACTCACAACGCATCGCGTCGCGATTGAGCTTGAAAATTGTCTATACAGTATGTGCTCATGTACTGTATAGCCTATAATAATAGATGGGCTTGTTTTTTTAGACCTGGTTGCTTATTTCTCTCACTAAATCTGGAAACACTGCTCTTACTCAGTGAGTCACTGGGGCACACGTGGAATGGGGATTATTTATAACAATAATAATAGCCTACTATGGTTTTATCTCTTGGTACAATCCATTCACTTGCTCATCCCTATCCTCATTATAAAAAAGGGTTCATTTGTCCATTACTGTGAAACACTGGATGGATGGATGACTGGTTGGATGACCAAGATGTCTGTCTTCTATATCTTTACTTTCTGTACTTGAGCACTGAACACTGTAAACATCATGGTTTATAATAGTCATTAAAATGACTTTCTTATTTGATGAACATTTTCAATAATCATGATAATTAATTGTATAACTGTTGAGCCATGCTCAAGGCAAACCAAACACTGCCCTTAAAGGTACATCAACAATGTAACATAGTCCAGTAAACAACACTTTTATAGTCTCTTTTTAAATTAATTGGCCTATTCTAGTAGCCTACATGATTCCACGACACAATGGATATCTCTCACGAGTCACGACCCCCAAGGCTGGGTCCCGATGCTCAGTTCATGCACCACTGTTCTATGCTTTATCACAGTGGTTCTCAACCTTTTCAGGCCGTGACCCACCAAAATTATCATAGGGTTAGGGTTAAGGTTAGAGTTAGAACTGGTGACCCCCCCAAAAAACCATATTTGAACTGGGGACCCCCAAAAAGAATCACATGGATTAAAGCAAAATACATTTTCACGACTGAAAAAACATGTGCGGCCAAGTCCTATTACTGTATGTGATGTGTGAAAGGAGCCCCTCCCCAAGAATTAACACAACATGTAAAAATATGATGATTTCGACTTGGAATCAAAAAGATTTTAATCAGTTGTGGCGACTGAGAACTTTAATCCATGTAATCATATTAATCGTATTTGAACTGGGGAGAGGACCCCGCAAAATAATATTTGAACTGCCACAAACATTAAATGCCATTGACAATGAATGGACAATTTTGAGTGTTTGTGTAAACACAAGCATTGCGTAACACAAACATTGAAGACGAAGGTGAGGACGCAAATTCTGATTGGCCGGAATGAGACGATGTGTACAAGGATAAGAGCGCCCGTCAGAGAAATAGAGAAAATGGCCTGAAGCTCACAACGTGATGTGATGCGTTGTGAGCTTGTAGGCCTGTTAGTTTCACAATTTCTTAAAAGTATTCTACATTTATGGGGAATTATTATTTTAGAAAACATGTTGAAATAATAATTAAAAACATTTGTTTTACTCACGACCCATTCTATCGACCCATTGCTTGGGAAACAAATAATAGGCATAACATATATGCTACCTCATAGAGTTCTATCATGACATTGCCCTCGGGTCCTCCACTGCTCACGACGTCCTCCAGTGTCAGGGTGAAGAACTGGCCCCTGGACTCTGACATGTACAGGTTATATGAGTCGTTGTGGTGCCAGTCCTGAACAGCGGCTACCACCTGGTTGTCATCTGTGCTGATTATCTGCAGGTCCTGGTTGAAAGAAGACACGATTCTAATTGTAAAACAAATATTGGTTGACTTGACTGAAAAGGCATACTGTACACATGTAAACAGCATTTGATTGGTACACCTTTGACAACATCTTTAACCGCTTACACACTATTGATTGGTACACTTTTGACTATCTTTAACCGCTTACACATTTTTTCACTGTATCTTCACGGAAAATGGCCAATCCACAAGCAAGTGGTTAAAACTAGTCCAATATAGCCTCAGCCCCAGCCTTACTCATCTGCGAAAAAAGAAGTGTCCAATATGAGACCGCAACCGCGACAACAGTCAGATCGGCTGCGGGGACCATGACTACAGAATCCCATAGCTTGTGACAAAAAGCTAATAAATTGCTTAACTTTTGGGAAAGCATTATGCCAATGGTCAATGCATGCACAATTTCAGAAAAAAACTGAAAATGCAAATTAAAATGATAATAATGAGGGAAAGTACTTTCAAAAGATTAATCAGCTAAATGTAATATACTTATAATTAGCCGTATGGAAAATTCCTGAGTCAGGGAAGGTGTCATCTACAGTTCATCAGCAACAGGAGACCATAATAACCAAGACAGAGCAGGAATATTGAGGGCAAATATTGGGCCCTATTTACTTAGATGATCTAGGCACATGGTCTCAAAGTCAGACCAAGTGCGTCAGGGGTGTCTCCACGCCAATTATCATCGTTATTTGGTCACAAAGCCCTGTGCATGACACAGTGTTGTATTAAGCATCTAAATTAGCCGTGGGTGTGTTTTGAGCATTATATTAAATAAACCAATCCGTGTCTTCTCCCATTCCCTTGAATCCCTTGAAGACAAAGCTATTGGCATTGCTATTTAGATGATGGCTTGGAGGTGACACAAACTGTTTTCTGCTGTGGAAAAGTCTAAGTGTGGGGCCATCTAGCAGTGGTATTAGTAATGTGAGACACATCCATGATATCAACTAAATCACTTGCTCATTCTCATAATTTAAACCACCAATTAAATCGTGACAGACGCTATCTATGCGTCCTGTGCAAGCCGGAGCTCTATGGATATTGACGACTGTTAGCTGCTGTCCATTAATCAGAGACAGATAAAGAAAGCCAGGAGGTAATGGTTTCACAACATTCTTTCAGGATGAGAGGTGCAGGATGAGAGGCTTATTACAGGAAGATATTCTGTCATAAAGAGTAGGCTACTAATTGAAACGGATGCTTTTTTATCGAACTTTCTCTCTCCCCGGTATCTCTTCACCACTCGTCTCCGGGCAAAGAAAACAGGCACTTACCCAATGCAATATATATTGATAATCTGGCCCAGATCATGAATTATTCTCAATGCAGAGCGGAGTCCCCTACAAATGTCATCTACTATGTTGATATGAGTGTTATTGTGTTGAAATGGGATAGATTTTTATTGCAATAAGTGTGTGTGCACTGTGAAGCCACGTAGGCACATCTTAATCCAGACCACACCTTATTATTTTAAGACGAACATGTTCATGGCCGCTAAATAGGCACAAGGTCAATTGGTATTTAGAATACACGGGTGCTGGGTGTAAAATGACAACTGCATTGGTTGGAAAATAGGCGTATGATAGGGCCCATAGGCTAGTTGTTGGTTCTATTCCTTCCCTTTATTCCGCTGCAAATGTGCATGTTAAAGAATCAATATGATTTCAGCCTTCCTACCTTTGGCAATGTGTACTTGGGAAGCTTCATTGGGTAGAACGTGTTTCTTTTATAGGACACATAGTGGACAGATTGACCACCCATTGGCACCTAGAAAAGCAATACAGCGAGATTTGAAATTCACCAGGTTCAATCTGAGTGTCTATTATTATAATCACAACAGTTGTCATTGTTTTCATTGATCTATAATTATGTACAGTATCAAATATTTAAAAATGTCAAAGCGCTAGGAAGAGTCTTAGATGTACCACTAATGAGGACGGAGCACTGTGTGTGTGGTAGCAGGGATATGTAACACTGAGAGATGCCATTACGTTCTTCAACATAATGGCCACTTTTAGTTAATGAAAAACAGGACTCTACATTAAGATGCGATTCAGCGCGGTGGTTTTACAGCTTTTAATTGTCTTTTAATGGAGCCAGATCTTGCAATAAAAAACCCACCTGGATGAAAACGTACTCATCCTGAACCACCAGGGAATCGGGAATGATAAATCCTGGGAAGGGCTTGCCCTTGTTTGCATCGGAGCAGTTCTGCAGTTTACATGTTATGTACTGTGACCCTGTAGTTAAGCATGAGATTAGTGTTAGGAATGTAACAAGGGCGAAACAACAAAACAAACAACCTTCCATTGTCCCCAATTAAGGTTTAGCATTTCTTATTATATGCTGATGCGGACAAAACTTGGACGGCCAATTTCTGTTGTCACTAATAGATAAAGTAGAGAGCTGTCCCCCTGTGTTAGCTGGAGCCAAATGAGGTGGCCTCCCCAGAGACAGGGCATTAACACCGGAGGCCTTATGGAAGTGCCCCTCTCTACACTGTGGCCAAGAAAAGAGCCAAGTTGGAGCCTATAGTCCCTTGAAAAATGAATTAGCTTAATCGTATGAAGAAAGTCTCAATGCTGCCAATTCAAATGGGGGGGGGGGGGGGTAAAAGAGTTACAGTAAGTGCACTGAAAGATCTGTTACCCTATGCATCCTTTGGAACTAGACTTCAGGAATTACAATGAAGGTTGGCACAAGCGCAGAAGGTAATTCGATTTGGTGTCTCTTCTTATTTCAATAGGAAAGATGATGAACTAGCCTACAGTTTGAACCAACACAATCTAAAGCATTTAGGATGTTAAAGAGAAGCCATAGGGAACTTTATATGATTTAGAACCATTTTTCACTATATTTCCACAGGTGCAGCAATTACATCTTATTGAAAAATACTATTTGCAGTATTACTGCAATTTCTAATCACTTTCTCTGTTTGAAATATTATTGCTATTGGCACCATTGTTGTTCTACAGTAGTAAACAGTACCATGTTTTTTTAAGTCTTCTCAGCACAAAAGTGGTCTGACCAAGGTGACTTTATGTGAATACTTACGTCCATCAAACACACGAGTCTCCAAGTGGATCATTCCCGGCTCTTTGTCTAAACCCAGCTTGGACCTGTAATAAATAACATAATAATAAACATCTTTTGAGGATCCCCTCGAAAACAAGATGATGCACACCTAAAGGGGATTATCCTCCGAATAAATTTCAAATAAAATAAATAATCTTAATTAGTGTAAAAGTTATGTACTGGCCATATATGGAGCGTGTCCTGTAGTGTACAGGGTTTGATAAGGCCAGATCAATATATGGAATGTCAAAACAGGTCAGCTCCTTGATGGAGGGGAAAGGAACTGGTTGGAATAACGTGTTCCTTCCACACGCTACGTCCAACCAGGGAAACTCCCCCCTGTCAGGTGTAAAGGAGCAACTTGGACACTGAAGTATGAAGGAAGCATGAGTTGTTAAGTCCATTGCTCTCCCCAGGTTGGCGGAGGGTGTGTAGAGCCCAGGATCACATTAGATGATTGATACAGGGGTGAAAAATGGGTTACAAAATCGTGGGATAAAAAATATATAAAAAAATAAAAAACAGGTCAGCTCCATATATGGAGATGTAAACGTGGCAGCGGGATCAGTGTCTTGAGTGTACAGGGTTTGATGAGGTCAGATATGGTCAGATGAGGTCAGTTCAACATAGCTCCATGTATGTAGATCTAAGGGTAGCAGCAGGGGCAGTTTCTTGAGTGTACAGGGTTTTATGAGGTCAGATGAGGTCAGATCAACATATGGAATTAATTATGTATTGGCCATATATGGAGCGTGTCACGAAGCGTGACTGACAGACTGACTGACTGACTGACAGGTTAGGCGTGACTGACTGACAGGTTTTGCAGGTTTTAAAAGTAAACTGCGGGCTACGGTCGCAATTATGACTACCTCCCACAAACACCGACCTGCTAGCTATACCTGACCTATAATTTACTGGGAAGATGTACAGGACGCTGAATATATGTATATGGTCGATAGTGATTCTGAGGTTCAGTGCAAGTGACCACCTGTTGCATTAATAGCTGCTACTGTGGCCGAAGATGGGTTTCTTCTCATTTTCAATAACATGGCAGCATCTGAACCATAATATAAAAAATATAAAAAAACGAGCTGTGATTCTGCTTTCCTCAGCACTTTGTAATTGCCTCTCACCTTCATCTCTTTTAATGGTCTCTCTGTCAAATACTTCATCCACTCTATCAGTGAATAGCAGGCATTGCTCTTATGAATAGGTCCCCCTCGATGTTACGTAACTTACGTGTCGTGTAGGAAGCGTATACACAGTAAAATCATCAGTGTTAATTTAACTCTGAGACTTTGTTCCATCTATAGAACACCTTCAGAGCTAAAGTAACATTCAGGATTTAACAGTGGAGCCGGACATGCCAGACTGTCGTTTTGCAAATATTTTTCGGAAGACGTGTTAGATAAGATGCTCACAGTTTATGGTGAAAGCACATTCCTAGTGATAGCCATCTTCAAATTGTGTTTAGTACCTTTTTCTAGCATGTTTATTGATCCACCTATCTTACAGGACAGAAGGTCAGAGCATCTTTCTATGAAATGTTGATTATGACTGAGCCCCACAAACTCCTCCAATTTATGTTCGATAAAAATATCATCCCAGACAGGGCTCAGGAGTTTAACATGATAAAACATGCATTAGCCATACTTAATAAAAAACACACAGAAGATAATTTTACTGTGAGCAGACTGTATGTATATTGGAAAATTCATAATAATACTCTCTATAGAGGGTATGCTCGTACATAAAGTGAATGGCAAATCGAGTGGCAAATTGAGTGGCAAAGTGACAGGCAAAGTGAGTTTAACATTGTTTAATGTCATTTAATGCAATTAGATATGACTTTTCTGTTTGGATGCATGGGCTGTCAAGGCCAGAAACTCAGTAGGCATTCCTGCATAACTTCCTGGTTTGATGATGATGTGCATGTGCATAACCTTGTTCTGTTACCAATATAATAATTAAAACATGTAAGTTAGTGGCAGTATGCTGGTGAAATTGAAGGAAATAGCCACCACTAAAGAAAGTTATACTTTTCTTCTCAGCCCCCAAAGGAGATGAGCACTAATATATCCCTTCATCCCTTTGAGGATTAAAATATCAGAAGCTTTCAACAAGGGGCCAATAATATTTTTATTGGGCTGAGAAACTGCCTCCTCTGCGCCTTTCTTTGGCTCTTGTGATTTCTCTAAAAGCCACTTTGTCATCACTTACCCAAGTGCACACGTTTGTGAAATCAGTCAAAAAGAAGTAAAACCAGATTTCCGTAAAGGTGAAATGCAATGAAATTACTTGGCCTATAATTAAGCTTAATGTGATTGGGACATCATCCTAATAGGCTTGGACACAAACCTGGATAGATGGATAATAGACGGACCGATAGACGATAGATAGGTGACTGCAGACACGTATGTGTCTGTTCACTCCGTTCCGTTTGGCACATTTTGATTGTCAGACACCGTTAGAAATGGTTTTGATGGGTCAGTGTTAACCAGTCACATTAAATGGATTCAGGGCATTGCATATTATCAGACGACAAGCAATGTTGCTGCAATATCAGGCAATATCCTGGTAAATATTACTCCATCTTTCCCCAACTATCACTATGCAATATCTAGACGATTGCAAGCATGTGCTGCATGTTGAGCAGGCACAGCATACAGTATGCAAATAATGCATAGAGAAGGAATCTCACTGCTATCATTGTACTGTATGGGATCATTGGGATGGTACTGTAATATTTATTTATACATAAATGTTTTTATTTGTTAATGCATAATTCTCCACAACCACTTTTCTATCCACTTTACTTCTAGAATATGGGGAATTGTAAGTGATATTGCAGCATTTATGTCCCAGTAAGATTGACAGTTTCGTTCCAAAGGAGTGATTGTTGATCTTACCAGTAGAATCTGTTGGGGACAACACTGTCATGCACAAGCTGCCATCTCCTCCCAAATTCAACAGAGACATAGAGCTGAAAAAAGAAGAATTAAGACATCACCCCAACCCGTTCAAACAAATAATTTGTCATGAAATAACCTGGGAAAATGTCCTGTTCCTCATTTAATATAAAACAATATGCTCAAGCAGCTGTCAGTTGCAGTGTTGTCAAATTAAGGATAATCTCATGGGTGTGTTTTTGAGTGGTGCAACCACTCCTACATCCAGCATGCAATGTCTGTGTACCTGTGTGTGTGTGTGTGTACCTATGAGCACGAGTATGTTACTTATTTATACCAGTAGGGGGCACCAGAGTACAGAGAAGAAATTGGAACGATACAGAAGAAATTGGACGATACAAATTGGAATGATACAGAGAACCAATAGACGGGAGTTGCACCACTCGGTTCACACTGGTGTGATTTTTTCTTTTAGATCGGGGTGAACTTGGGGTATTGTCATTGCAATTTAGGAAGAAGATAATAAAAAAATACTTTGGGTACAGGTGCTTAAAAAAAAATTGAATACAAAATAAACAATACTGGAACATAGGCTCGACAATCTATCTCTGCTACGAATGGGAAAGTGAGATAAATATAGAGAGAGAGACAGCGAGGGAGATATAAAGGGGAGGGGGCGGGCAGGTTGGCACTTTTCACAGATAGGGCACCTTGGCTTCATTTTCCATGGGTACCTCTCTCCTGACTGTAACTCAGCAGGAATCCTGCCTAATTGCCAATGTTAAAATGCCTCACTTAACTGTCGGTGAAACATTTTTGCATAATGCTATTAGTCTGCAAATGTCTGCCTTTTACTGCACAGTTGGACTTAGTACTCTGAAGATATGTCATCTTTCCAGCTACAATCTAGCAGCCATGTATCTTTGAAGTCCGCTTTACCGGAATTACTGACATAACTTGGGCTTATCCTTGTACAGTTTAAAATACATGACAGTGAGTGCATCAGTAAATATTTGATATCTGCTGCTATTATATATTTATTCATGGCGTGGCACTGAAGGGTCACAGAATTGTCTAGAAAAGGGTCTGTGTTTGTCTCTCTCTGTGTCTGCCTGTCTGATAAACCACTGGACCGATCAGCGCCAAATTTATTGTGCTATTTTTATTGAGTACTAAGGACGTATAATATATACGTAAATGGTAGATGGTGCAATTATAGAGCACCTTTAGCCAAACTAAATTACATTCATCCATTCACACACTCACAGAGTCAATGAAGCAACCATGCCAGACACCAAACCCTCTATTGTTGCTGTCAATAAAGAATAAATACAGAGTGAATAAAAGAGAATAACAGATGTCAGTTCTTTGCTTTTTTTTTGCTCATTGATAACTCTCAGTTGAAAGTGTTGTCTTCACCCCCATGAACCATTCATCTCACTTTTCAGCCCCTAGACCGTTTCTCTCCCCCCGATAATCAAGTCTTAGTCATATTTTGATGTCTCTGGTGTTGAGTAGACCAGACAGCAACGTTCTCACTGAGAATTATGTAGTGTGTGTGTGTGTGTGTGTGTGTGCGCGTGCGTGCGTGCGTGCTCGCGCGCGCGTGTGTGTGTACACACACGAGTGTGCATCAGTACATGTAGGAGGTGAGGTTGTGTATTGTTTGATGTGTGTGTGCCTTGCTGCTTCCCTCGTTAACTGTCTCCTGTTTCTTCTGGGATACAATCATTCAAACTAGGACACACTGTTTTTAGATCCTGCAACCAGACCCTATGGCTTGTTTAAGAAAACAGGTGATTAGCCATCTCTACTGTGCCAAATGCAACTCTGGCTGTAGTGACAGATGTCTCGGCTAGTGAAGACCACATCCTGATAATGAGACAAAATGAGGAGAGTGAGGCATTTCAAGGAGCGCCGGCCACACACACTTCAGCTTACGTAAGATCTAAACAAGATATTTGTTTTGATCACGCCCCGCCGGGCTTGCCACAGAGCCAGTGCACATGCAACTCAAAAAGAGGCTCCAACGAGGGCCATTAGACAATGTTGAGCAGAGCCGTTCACAATATCAAATAAGTCAAAAGGCGTTTTCAGCAGCCATTAGCATCCATCCATTTGTACTTCCATCATTCAGCATTCATTCAACGCTGCTTGATTGGCACATCATTACCTTCTGGTCGTGGCTGTAAGCCAGAATCCAGTCCTCCTGCTCAGGGTGGAAGAGGAGGCTGAGGATGTCGAAGGCTAAACTGTGTTTCTGATATGATGCTCCCTCGTCCAGGCTAATAAGCAGACTGTTCTCCACCTCCGGGTCGGTCAGCAACATGATCTAAGATGAGACACGATGGCAGGATGGCAGGAATTAAGCCTGATCCATTCTTTATCGTAATAGGCACTGTCATACGTCCGAGCCTAAATTGAGCATTAGCAAGTTGCCTTGATGGGATCCAATCCCCAGGGCTTAGGTATGCAATTTAGTGCCAGAGATAAACACACAGTCTGTGGAATCCTTTTGTGAGAAGATTATAATAACTTTGTAACTGTGCAAAACAATAATGAGCACAAAAAAACTATATGTTATCACTCCATATTTTTATGTTTAACAACACATACTGTACAATTCATATCTGTGTGATAAATCATGGGTCTGCTTAAGCTAAGCCACATCTTGCATATTTTATCAGTGTGAATGGAAAGCAACGGATATATGTTTTTCACAATATCCTAAACTCGAAGGTGGTATGAGGATGTTTGAGGTGAGTACATAGCAGCTTACCTTCTTTTTGTTGTTCGGACTCACATATAAGTAGCTCAGTATCGTTTTTGGCCCAACCTTTTCATTGAGTTTTTCATATGTGGTACCGTAGTCTGTTGACCTAAAATGAAATGATGAGTTAAGGAGGGTGTTGAAGAACAGAATATTGCATACTAGTTAGTACACTGATATAATCATTAAGACTCTCACGCAAGCAGAAAATTGCAACACAAAAGTCATGAGGTAATTTTCCAGATGAATGGAGATTATTTTAATGACTTGAATAAACAGGAATATCCAATATGACATGCTTGACGAGGTGTTATAGTGTTATAGTATGTTTTTATTGTTTTTTATTTGTTTTTTTATTGTTCGTTTTAAAAAGGTGTTTTTGAGACATCTGTTGTTTTCTATCTTGTTTGTCAAAGAGGGAAAGTAATCATTTGGGAGTCATGCAGGCAGTTTGAAAAGTAATTATCTAAGAGCCATAATGTGGAGTTTGTGCATTTGTCTCACTGTATCTGTCTACATTTCAACTCAGGGAGGTAATAATCAATAAAGTGTAAATCACGCCAACAAGGGGGGACTTGTGGATGATGGAAGTCATTCTTACCTCCATAAAGAACTCTCAGTCACTCGACCAACATTGAAGTCAAAGAATTTTGTCAGCATGAGAATCACCTGTAAAAGAAAATATATCACATTAATGGCTTAGGAGACGTGCAGTGTGTTTGAGAAATCCCCCGAATCCACCCTCTAAACATGATGTATGTCGAACAATATGAAAATAAACAAACATCTAGGATAGCTTCTGTTAACACCCCAAGAGACAGAGCTTTAACAAATCCCAAACCAGAACACTGATGGTAAGTGTCAGACTTCTCTTTTTTGTTTGTTCACCTGAGCATTCCATGTATTCTTCTCCTAAGGTGAAGAACCTTAAAGCATGTAGTACGTCAAACCCTGTGGGTTTGTCCCAAAGCAAGAGACAACGACTGCTGCTCTATAAATACATGAATAAATAAGTAAACAATGCATCAATCATTCATGCCAGGAACGGCATGGCTGCGCCTCGTAAAATATCACAGACATCTGTTTTGAAGAAGGTCGTAAAAAATGGCTTAGTTATATGGAGCTTACACAGGCCTTTACTAATACAAATGAAAAGCCATAAATTTCAAGACATGTAAACTGGTCCAGATGTTAATGAATGGCTGGGCCACCCCACACCCCCTTTGTCTTCTTTTTTTGTGTGTCTTTAAAAAACGGAAATGATTGTACACAGCATGTGAGCCAAATCAATGCCCATGTCCTCAACTTAATTATTGATCCTTGGGCTCATGTTTACATATCCTGAACGTAAACATATCGTTTCCTCTAGACGACAATATGGATAGAAAAAATTACCTTCAATAGAACGATAGAATGATGTAAGTCCACGAAAACAGTGAGTCACTGCATCTTATGCAATTTTAAAGGTCTTTCACACCTTCCAAGAGACAGAAGAGGGTGTTTCACCTTGCACCCTTCGCCCTTTACAGCTGTAAAAGTTGTTTGAGTAATGTCCCACACCATGCAGCCATGAAAACTGAAGATGATACTACTCTCCTGGGAGTGCTTACAGGGAGCCTGAAACCTGCTGCACTGAATATTTTAATGGCTGTTGATAAACTAAACTTCTGCTAATAACCATTCACTCAGATGGTAAACTGTACAGTACAGTAAACAGTGCGGTACTAGAGACCCGCGGATGGAGTTTTTTGTCACCCGCAATAGCAAATGCATTATCCGCCCATTATCCAACCAAATCATCCTATTTATATTAACTGCACCATCCGCAGGTCTCTACTGGCTTGGGAGTGGGACACCACAATGGAAATATATGAGGGCATAATAACTCATAACTCAACTCACCCTTTATCCAACCGCATTAATTATGTCGTCCTATTTATATTAACCGCACCATCCGCCAACCGTGGCTAAAGCCGCCATCCGCAGGTCACTACTAGGTACTGACACAAAATAGCAAAAATGGTGACTATTTCTAGTGGAGAGACTTGCAATATAAACTGAACTGACAATAACAAAAAAAAAGCAAAGATCTATCATCTAACATTTTCTTCATTTAAAACATCCATCAAGCACAAATCTTTCACTTTTTATGGTGATGCATTTGGTGATAGATGTAATAGCTTTACTTTTAGGGTTCAGAATCAAATTTTGTCAAATTGTCTCACTGCCCTGGCTGGGGGCCACAATGTGACAAGGTCACAGCATGACAGAGAACCCCATTGTGTGTGAAATGGTTGTTTCAGTGATATACAAGCAGTAAACTGTGATATTGAGCTGACAACGTGCAAGTCACAAAGTGACATGTCAATCATCGTGTTCAGGTTTTGGTACCCAGCAGCTTATTGGTTGACATAGGCTCCTCTCTCCCTTTTCCCCCTCATCTACAAGGTCTACAAGCTCACAACGGTCATTTTTGGTGAGGAGATTTGGTGTAGAGAGAATAAAAAAGGGACCAAGTAAAGGGCCAATTCAAGTAAAGTTTATACTAGGGAGTTTAAATGATTAACGAACAAAAACGATTTGTATCAGACGGTGGGCTCAGTTTTAATACAAATATAGTACAAATGGAATAGAAACGGCTGCTGATTCACTTTGAAATGTATTTGAAATATGAAATATATTTTCTGTTTCCTTAAAAATATATATAGCTACTGAACGCCCTAAGATACCTACCAGTAAAAGAAAACCCCCCACATCCCTTGTCATACCCTGTGATCATGTGACTGATGGTATATTTAATAACCTTTCCAAATCAATGGGTTTTGACAACTTTCTGATTGTTATATTCCAAAATATCCTCATGTGCTTGGACTGTGCAGCATTACCTTTGTACTAGTGCAGGGGTAGGCAACCTTTATCAGAAGAGCCATTTTTGGCTCAAAAATGTTTTACAATTCTATCTGGAGCCGCAAAATAATGTTTGCTTTAAAGGACCACTTCACCACATTTCAACCTATCTTCATATAATAGGTCCTCACTAATAATCATGAAAAAATGGTGCAATTATTTTCTACTCGGTCTGTGTCTCATAGGAGGACTGTGGGCAGTTCAGAAACCGTCTTCCAGTGACATCATCGATGGGGAATACAAGCTAATAGAAACGGCAGGCTTTCTAGTCCTGAAAAGTTGCAATACGAAAATGGAAGCCATCGTTCTCACGATAATGAAAATCAAATCGAATTGTTTAAAACAAAATCTGCCTAATGATGATGTCACTGGAAGACGGTTTCTAAACTGCCCACAGCCGCCCTATGAGACACAGACTGAGTAGAAAAAAATCATGCCATTTTTCATGATTATTAGTGAGGACCTATTATATGAAGATAGGTTGAAAGGTGGTGAAGTGGTCCTTTAATAAAGCAAACTTTAATTATTTGGGATTTTTCTGGTCTTTCAATATTACATTTTATTGTTTGCTAATTTCTCAAAGCATATCAAGTATACTGTACCTACCAGTAAGCCAGCAGCATTGGTGGTGAAAGAATAACTTTATGCCTCCTACAAATTCAATAATAAATTATGATTAAATGTAAAAATAATGAAAGAAAAGAAAACCTCTTATTCCTTTTCATACTTCTTTGCCGTAGCAACTGGGAGCCACGGGAGAGGGCCTATAAGTAAGTACATTTTATTTATATACCGGTAGGCTGTAGCACATTTCACAGAGAGGACTCACAAAGTGCTTTACATACAATACAAATACAGAACAAAGTAAACAAGCAAACAATGCAGATAAAACATGAGCTGTACAATTCAGCTCAAACAAGACAACAATATGATCATCATCAGTACATAATAAAACAAACGGTAGGTTGAACCATCAACAAATGCTTGTTTAAAAAGAAATGTTTTGAGGCTATTTAAAAAAATGCCCACAGAGGAGGATATAAGAGCCACATGTGGCTCTAGAGTCGCAGGTTGCCTACCCCTGTACTAGTGGTACTCAAGTACAGACAAATGCTGTAATGACAACAGAGCTACAAGGATTGTCGCCAAAAGAAACCCTGCCTACTAAAATAATTGGTACAAGGTAACGGTATGACTTTAAGCATAAATGTTAAGTGTGACAACCAATCGCAGACTCCCTCTACTTCTGTTCCATACAGAATTACACTGCCAAAGCCTAGCGCAGAAAGAGTTGATGCACTAATTGGTCAGCCGCCGAATCGCCCACGATCGAACTAGCTGTTGAAGGAACTGTTGATGTCAAACGTGGACGAATCCAAGCCATTAATCACGGTTACGGAGGATGATGTGGTCAAGTCCATGACTGACACTGGAGTTTATCCAGGCTAAAAGGGACCAAATCCCAGAGTGCAAAAGCTGCATGACGCCGGGGCCTGCAGCACCTGTGATGACTCCTTCTCCACTCTGTGGGACAACCGTTTTGTTTTCCCGGGGCAGCTCTTTGTTGACAGCAGTGCTAATTTCATTATCACACATTACCCCCACTTCATGTATACAAAAGAAAGAAAAAAAAAAAATATATATATATATATATATATATATATTATTGCGACCATAGGTCGCAGATTACTATGAAAACCTGTCAGTCAGTCCTTCCGTCATGCCTTGTGACATGCTCCATATATGGCCGTCAGTCCGTCGCGCCTCGTGACATGCTCCATATATGGCCGTCTCCATATGAAGATCACGACACTGACCTCATAAAACCCTGGATAGCCATGCAAGAAGACTGGATCATCACCTAGATCTGCATATATGGAGCCGGCCAGCAACTCTACATCTAACCTCAAACCCTTAATTCTCAGGAACTGGGGATGGCAATGAAGGGCCCGGGAAGTCTGGCATGGCATTGTGAAATCCATGATCTCGACTGCGGTCGAAAAATGATGATGATTCTCCATATATGGAGTTGACCTGTTCTGACATCCCATAATTGATCTTCCCCGCCCGTCCATCCTCTTCGATGTCTCCCTTTTGACACTGATTCAAACTCTAGACGGGCCCGCCCCAAAGTTATTAGCGCAGCTGCGCCCAGCAGCCAGTTCTCAACAGGCCCTACAATTAAGGCCCGGCCCTACCTGGGCCCTAACTGGGCTGGCCCAAGGCCCCGCCTGGCCTTACTAATCACACATTTTACGCCCTACCCAGCCTGAAAATGTAAAAAAAAAAGTCCATATATGGGCATTCCCAGACCTGTTGTTTCAGCATGACCGTGCCCTTTAGGGCGAGGTCAGTCCCACGAACAGCAAATGAACAGTCCCACGGTGATTTTACAACTTTATGGGAAGGGATTTGAGAACAAGGAATGTGCTGGTGTTTGTACGCAGCCATTCGGTGAAGCCTTGACAGTGTCTGTTTGACACGATGTCTTCTCAGATGTGAATTCTACCAAACCACTCAACAGAAACCATGTTTGGAAGCCAAGTTCATAACACTGAACACAAAATGAATGAACAAGATATGTTTTATTATTATTATTTATTGATAACTATTTCAGTTGATTAGCTGACTAAGTAAACTTTCATCTGCAGATTTTGTGCTGAATTGTACGGAATCCATTAACAGGGCTAATCCATGTAGCTTGTTAAACCAGTGGTGACAAATACGTGTCCACGTTGGGCTCCAGAGATTTATGCACCTTCAATAAAGTAGCCTTTACAGCTTCCAAAAGTCACAGCCTGCTGGACATTGTCATACACAATAAAACAACCCGTTGCAGTCTGGAAAAGAGCAACAAATTACTTCCTACCTCCTGTCTCGCAATTAGCTTTATGCATTTTCTTGGGAAGCATCCAGTGTTAGAGTCAGATATAATTTGCATCCAGTCAAGTGCCAGCTGTAAAACCTTTTTTGCATTCTGGTAGAAGCTATGCGTACAGTATGAGGTGAAGCTCTGCGGTTGATGAATATTTAATGCAGCTTTGCTGTGGTACATTATCCGTTTTTGTATTAAACCTGTGTTAAATAGTGTGTCCATCACATTTCCAATAGGGCATAGCAGTGGCCATTTTGTGGTTCCACAAAAAAAGCCATTCATTTTTCCCATAGATTTCCAACAATATTCAGACAGGTATGTGTGTGTGTATGTTATGCCTATATAAAAATAAAATAATTGAATATATAATTGAATATGCATATCTGTTTTCACAGAATCAGGATGGCTTGATTCTAGGCTTAAAATAATTTATATAAATATTTTTGGTAATCTCTATGAATGGCCTTTTATTGTGGAACAAAATGCTATGCCCTATAGATTGGGACAATGCAATTTATTCTATTTATTCAGTAGAGTACTGTTTCTGAAGCATCACGTCAGTTAACATGTAGCCCACGTTTAACCAAGCTAGCGCAAATATGTCCAAAAGGGATTGTCTGACACACGTGTATACGCAAATTGAATCTCGAGCCCTAAATCCTTAAATGATTTGGAATGAATCTGACCATTATTGAAAAATGAAAAGAGCTTTAATGGGGACTTAAAGGGCTTAGGTTGGAGAGATTAATGGTGTGAAATGAAGGAAAGAGAAGGGGTGACTGAGGGCGGAGGAGTGCTGTATAGTGTGGTAGGAACTAGGAACCAATGGAGAACATACTGTGAAAGAGGAAAATGAAAGGCAAGACAGAGTAACTGAGGGAGAACACGTGAAAGAGACAAATTAAATGTAAGACAGAGTAACGTTGCAATTCAGTCACTCCCTTGATCCAGCCTCATCAGCTGTAATTAGTCAAGTGAGCACCATTAAACAGATGGACGACTCCATAAAAACAATAATTGTAACTGTGGTTGCTCAATGCTCACTAGAATTTCAATATCAAGATCAACGAGATACTTTATCTGTAACAAAAACAGATTGGTTTAGGGTAGTTGGTTATACAATGTTGGTTATACAATTTCTTTATTACCCCATTGATGAGCTGCAAAAATGATTTATTGGTAAAGAAGAAATAATTGCATCTGATTCTAATAGAGGAATACTTCTAGTAGGCCTAACACTCGCTTTCATTATAAAAATCATGAAGTTTATTTCATCAAAAGAAATAAACTCATTCCAAAAGATTCCCATTGATGTTGGAAATATCTGAAGACCCCTGTGGGTCCAGTGAAGCGTGAGGCATGAACTCTCGCTTGTAAAAAGAATCACCACATGAAACCGCATCGCTAATCGTTTTTATAAAAACAAGAGAAAGAACTGTCCTTTCCTGTTCAATTGTTTATTGCCATTGAGATGGAGATACTGTGCAGGCCTCTGTGAGGATGACTATTATGTGGAAGCACATAATGGACAAGCCGGAATACATCAATAATATCATAGTTAAATGTGTATTGTACGGAGCCTTTTGTCTGCCACATCAATTTATATCACTTAATTAACAAAGCAATGTCTCCCAGTAGACCAGATGTTGCTCTGGGTCGGGATTGTTTGAAGTCAGAATGACTGGCTCTCCGGTGGATAACAGGTCAACTCGGTTATTAAATATGCAGCGACTTTACACTATCACAAAAGAGAAATCACTAATGTCCTGATCTCACTGCCTGGCCTCTCTAGAGAGTTAAATGTTAAATCATGCATTTTTGGAAATGAAGAAACCTTGTCTATTTAGAATTCTGCTCCAGTAACTGTGTGAATGTGAATCACCCTGGCAATTGCAGGTATTACAAATATACTAAATGTGCAAATCAATGCCTAAGAAGCTGAATTGTTCCTAAAATATTTGATTCATTAAAACTTTACTCTTGTCCAGCATGAGATTATAATTATCAGCAACGTTGTGCGGCTTTGGGACACTTTATTTCTGATCCCTGAACAGGCAATGCTCTGCATTCAATTTAGACGGCAAAGAGAAAGTCTGCTCTTCAGCAACACCTATCAAGCAGAACAGAAACCGTCTGAGTTATTGACGTCCTCTCTGCAGAGATCCCAGTCCAATGTGGATGTGGCTTAGCTTGAGAAGTCATCTGAAACGGAGCGTCCTGCTTCTTTGCACTTAGCTTTTCCATCATTTAGTCTTTCAGTAAAAGTGAAGGCTAGTCTAGAACTCCAGCTAGGCTTTGGTTGCCTGCTGAATCTGGATGCCTCAATTTGTGGGGGGGTGACTCGGTGCGGTCTGAACAATGAACGCAAGATTAGACATTATCAAGTGAGATTAGATATCAAATGGAGCTTCCCCCCCGACCTGCAGCCAAAAGGTATGCACAGAAGCTGCCTTGATGCTTGCATTTCACAGGATATTATAGGGCTATGGCATAGCCTATATAATATATTGTCCAAACCCTAGGGTTAGGACATTAGCATAGCCGCTCCAAGCTCAAAACAAGAATATATTTGTCTCTGATGAGCAAGAATGTTTTACCTGCCTGAAGCAGACAGCAGTCTCATAGTAAAGGTGAATGATTCAAGAAGGGGTTTATTTGTGCCTAAGTGCGTGTGAGCCACTAAAGAAGTGTTCTGACCAAAATGTGTCATCAATATCAAAGTTAAAAATATAATAAAATGAACTTGAAACATTTATATGTTGGTTCTCTTGTACAGCAATATTAATGACAGTTATGTGTTTCAGGACAGGAAATGGAGAGCTTGGAAAGACGTTTCAGGACATGAATGGTAGTATTATAATGTTACACACCAAAAGACATGACCTTTCTAGGCTTTCTTGAACTCATAAACTCTTATCTTGGGGTATATCCTCTACATTCAATGTCACTGAGCTGGCAGTGTTATACACTCTCAGAGTTACACAATGACCTCGCCCACAACACTCAGGACTTTTTTGTAATGTGTAGGGCTTTAGAAATATAAATAGAAAAGGTGTGAGTTGAAGTAGTGCCTATCTCTCATCTACTGTGAGTGTCCGCTCTGAGATCGGGAGGTCAGGTTCGATCCCCTGGCTGGGTCACACCAAAGACTAAAAATAGGACCCAATGCCTCCCTGCTTGACACTCAGCATCAAGAATTGGATTGGGAGTAACTCCCTGCGACATGCTAGTGCCATGTCCAGGGGGTGTACTTTTACGTCATGGCTGGCTGAGGAATGTATTTGTACATCAAGCCACATGGCTCAGCAAGGCTTACTTATATGTCACATCAAACCACCAACAACAGAGAGAGAGGAGGATTAATAAAACGCCATAATATGAATATTTAAATAATGCAACAAATTATCAAGTTGTAATAGTCAAGTGAAATAGAAAGTTCTCATTTTAAGCCCACTGCCACTATAATATACAGAACCACAACACAAGAAAGGGAGGGGAGGAGAGGGAGAGGAGAGGAGAGGAGAGAAGAGGAGAGAAGAGAAGAGGGAGAGGAGACAGGGCGAGGAGACAGGGAGTGATGGAGATGGGGAGATGGAGTTGGAGAGATAGTGAACGACAGCAATCGAGACAGTTTGGTTTACAAGAGGAGGAAGAAAATCTCTTCCAACGCACAAACCAAACGCACAAACTCAGATTCCAGCTAATTTCTGATCCTCACAATTAATCTCTCACGTCACGTCTCAGTCTCACCACTGCCACCACCACTAAACAGTCTGATATTTAATTCAGTTAGCCCATCAACAAGTCTAGTACCAAAAAATAATAAAACAAATCTGTTTATTTGGGTGTGTGGTGGCAGTGGTGCCGTGCGTAATAATAGAACAAGTTAACAACACACGAGAAACTTACACTGCTGTTCTGTCCAGACCAGTGCACTACTGCCTGGTTATGAGCCGAGTCTCCGGCGAGGGCGAATGTTGAGCTGGTCAGGTGGAACTCCTGCTGGTCCTCCTCGCCGCTCCATGGAAATGCGGACCACGTTCCCATGCTTTCAGCCGTCGGCGCGCTGCGCCTTCGTCTCCTGCACCAGCTCCTTAAGCCAGCTACAATGGTATTTGTGATCGCATCACCTTGTGCCACGTTTTCTTTGTAAAGCTTGTAACTTTTTTCATCGTCTTTGCTTTCCTCGGTCAAATTGTTGTCACCCGAGGAGGCAACGGTCGTTGCGCGTGGACCACCGGATCCACGAGACTCGTGAGAACTAGAAAGTTTCTCTTCGAGTGCGTCTTTCTCAACACAGGAGTTATTTTCGCGGTAACTTTCCTCGCTGCCGGTAAATTCCTCGACGTTGTCGTTTCGGTCTCTGTTCGTAGATTTCAGACTCATTAGCCTTTCGGCAAATCCGACGAACTCCTCAGCTGGTATCTCGCCATAATCAGCCACATCCAGCGCCGAGAGCTCCCGAAAGTGTTGGACTGTAGGTATCTTGCATGATGGGAATGGGATGCACCTTATCTCCGCTTTTGTTATGCCCAGTATGGAAGTTAAGGAGAAGAGCCAAATCCATTTAGCAATCAGATAAAAAAGGCAACAAACGAAGCTCATCTCCATTCTACGTAGATTCCGCTTTCAAATGTCCCCAAAACATATCATAGCTACTCTTTAGAGTGCCCCTAATTTCGCCTGGTAAAGTCCAGAGTGTGTAATGCACTGTGGGGTGATGGACAAGTCTTCCCAAGTACTGATGAAAACGATGCACTGACTAGGCGGAGCTGGAGGTTGGATCCTGCATGAGAGGAGAGAGGGGCAATCCCCCCCCCCCCCCCCCCCCCCCCCCCCACACACACACACACACACACACACCTCTTTAGTCTTTAGCCTATCTCAACTGAGATGCTGAAAAAATAATGACTGCACTCGATTAGTTTTACATTTAAATTATGTTTATGTACAATGTCGATTAAGCATAGATCATTAATCAATTAGACCATGCTTACCCAAGGGTTTCTGAGGTAAGATTGGAAAATAGGGCCAGCTTCACATAAAAACGCATCTTTTTTTAACAGCTCAATACGAGATTAAACAAGAAATCTCATTTGAATTATATAGGGCCTACCTTCATCACTTTTCCACAATATTCAGTGCCAGAAATAAAACAGACAATATAATATCTAAGGCAGGTCTACATTTCATAGATAAAAGTTAATTAGTTAGTTAGTTTTTGGCGATATAATCATGAAATTATTTAGAAGTTCCTGATAACAGCCCTTGCAGGCTATAGCACACAAATGCCTATTAGAATCAAGCATTTGCCTGCATTCACTGTCCAAGTCATTATGTAAGATAATGAATGGAGCTCAGCTACAAATTGTCTTAATAAATTCCATAATTTCTCATGTTATCATTAACATGAAATGTAGAAAACATACTAAATTAATTCAAGTAATGTTCCCAAACTTTGGGCCCATATAGATATTAAGTAGGCTATAGCTGTCTTCTTGAGTTAGTATTGCAGTGTTTATATGGCAGACAAACATCACAGACAAATAATCATTGGAATGAGAGCAGACATGCTGCGAACAAAGAATAGAATAATGAACATGTGTCAATGCAGAGCCCTTTGAATATATTCTTCATATATATTTTAAATATGTTGGGCTTTGATCCAGCAAGATAATGTAGACCATTAAGAGAACTAGAGCCAATTGTAACTGTTTGATTAGATTCTGTTTCTGCCGGCTAACATTTAGTCAATAGGATGAGGATGCCGTTGACTGGTGACTGATGGCAAAGAGTATCTCTGTATTGAGCTGTTCCCCCGGGCCCATTGCTCTGAACTGGGACGTGCTCCTGTTCAACACACAGGGTCAACAGCACAGAGACGTCTTTCATTGGCGGCCATTAGTGATGCAGCTTCGTGCGAGAGCTGTCTCAATCTGTTTCAGTTAGCCCCTACCAGACAAGAGCAAACCAGTCTATAATGCAGATTGATGGCTGATTGAGAATTTAAATTGTGGAGGACTTGAGTTAAAAAGCTCAACTTTGAACTAGGAGGTGAGCTAAAAGCATAGCCTCATCAGAGAAAGGCGTGGGCCCTCTTAGTGAAAATGCTGACAGTGTTTGATGTATTAATGTATTAATGTCACATGTATTTTGAATCAGTAAGTTTATTCATGTTTGTGTATATGCAACTAAAGGACACTTGTTTGAGTTATGATGGGAGGTGGGGACCTTATGAAATAATACACACTGTTGATATACTAAAATATTGTGTTGAGCAGCCAGCAGCCTTCAATATTAAGATAAAGGGAGGTGTGATTTTGCATGAATTGCTCAAAAATCATATGTTCAAAGAGGAACATGAGTTCAACTTAGTCATTTCACTTTGCAGAGATACACATGTGTTAATTTAATTCTAAGAGTGCAAAAAGGTCCCACATATAAATGTTTGATGAACACCATGGCAACTGAAACTGAGATGAATCATTGTCTTTCTCAAAACAGAAGTTCTGCTTTGCCAGTTGTCACACCAACTGAGTATGAACTGTTCTTCTCCATGTATCAGAGCCCAAGACACAGACGGAAACCTGCAATCAGGCAGTGTAAAAGGTAAGAAAGGGATCTAAGGGCCGATTCATACTCCTATTTTACCGCTGTTTCGGCGCCGTAGTGCCGAAATGATTTCGGCTCATCAGAAATTTTCAGTAGCACCGAAGAGCCGACTTTAGGACGGTACCCCCCCCCCCCCCGTCCCCCCCCCCGAACCTCAAATGACGTCACATTGTAGGCTCTACAACAGAGCCGAACCGACTTTTATTTGGCTCTAAAATAGGAGTATCAATCGGCCCTTAGTCAGTGAATTGTTCCATTTCATTTAATTGAATGGAAAGTAAAAACCAAATCAATCACAAGTTGAACAATTTAGGCATTTATCAGACGCTCTTATCCATTGTGACTTACAAAAGTGAAGAGTAATGGCAGAGTTTCCCTATGGAAACTTTTAAGGGGGTGTGGGGCTGGATATGTCCTGAAGGTAAAGAGTGTTTAGTACTGGGTGTGGGCACTGCCTGGGCAGCAACCGGAATCCAGTGAAGAGAACACAATACTAGAAAAAGTGCTCCTCGGAGATCCACGACTCGTTTGTCGGACAAAAGGACAAAAGGCAAAATGTGCTTCCTGGTGGCGCTATAATAGGGCAATGTTCCTCAACGTAGAGGGTTGCCCAATTCATTTTCCACAAGGGCCATATTATGACTAGGGGACCAGGCTGGGGACTGAGTCCGTGTGTGCAATTTTTTTTTTTTTAATTAAAATCTTTAATTAATTAATTAAGCTTAGAATAGATGTAGAACAGTGGTTCTCAACCAGTAGTCCGGGGTCCACCAGTCGTCCTTGAGGTGGTTCCAGGTGGTCCCCAGCTAAATGATGGAGAGTTGGTAACCAAATGGACCCTTATAGACTCTTAACTCTTGAAAGTGTAAAATGTATTCATTTTCAGGGCACCCCATTTGAAAAGATATGGCAGTGCTCCAGCAGTGATTCTCATCATTATAATTCGAAAATGCACTAGCTCTCTCTCCAAAAGGGAGACATCGAAGAGGAAGGACTGGTGGGGAGGATCAACATATCATAATTATATGGAGATCTAAGGGTTTGAGGTCAGATGTAGAGTTGCTGGCCGGCCCCATATATGCAGATATAGGTGAGGATCCAGTGTTCTTCTCCATGTATGGCTATCCAGGGTTTGATGAGGTCAGTGATGTGAATCGTGATCTTCATATATGGAGACGGCCATATGGAGCATGTTATGAGGCGTCACAGACTGACGGCCATATATGGTGGCGTGACGTGGACTCACGAGGCATCACAGACTGACGGCCATATATGGTGGCGTGACGGACGGATAGACAGGTTTTGCAGGTTTTCATAGTAATAATCTGCGACCTACCGTCGCAATAATATACTATGCACAGATCCTTTTTGATCACATAACAATAATGATCATGTGTACCGATTTGTGTGATATTTGGATAAAATCTGAAGGACTAATATAAAGAAATGTGTTTCACATAAACTGGCCTCCTGGTGGCACTATAAAAGGCAGATTAGAAAAATGCAGTCCAGATGTTTTTCCTTGGCATCTAGGGAGTGTGCATACAAAATATGTTGACTGGGCATCTTATAGCACCATCATGAGGCTGATTTGAAGTTTCAAGTGGTATACTGATTTCCGTGATGGATAAAATGTGTGAGTAATATAAAGAAATGTGTTTAGCACAAATCGGCCTCATGGTGGCGCTATAAAAGGCCATTGTGGAAGAATTGGGGCAGAGGTTTGTCGTTGGCATCCAGAAGTGTGTGTGCACAGTTTGGCATTGACCGGGCCAACGATGCCGGAGATTAACTGATAACAGACGGACGGACTGACACACATACACGAACGGACGGAGTGCAAAACATACTCTCCCCATGCCTTCGGCCTGGTGGAGACAATAAATTGATTACATTTTTCATTTCTCACTTCAAGTTCACACAAGTGTGCTTTTTTTTGTGTTGAGCTGAGGTGGTGGACATCCACTTTGAGATGTCAGCCAGGCATAAAGCATTGTGCTATTCAACCTGTGTGGCAGAGGGATACTCTTACAGAACACAATACAATACTACTGTCCAGTCTAAAACCAGAAACAGCTCCAACTGCTCTGAGGCCCCAAAAGGAAATATCACCTTTTCAAAACGTAACATTTCATTCACGTCACTGAGAGATAAAGTGAAATGAAATATAGACAGGAGTTTAAGTGATTTGACCTCTATGAAACGCCTGCAGGCTATATCCATTTGGTGGTTCAAATGTCTTTGTCTTTTCTTTTTTCACAGTGGAGGGTGATGCAAGCTTTGCGTTAGACAGTTTGTAGTGATTTCTCACCAAGTTGAAAATTGGTGAGATGTGTTCTAAGGTGTGGATTGTACTCCAGCACAATTCACACCATAGCGGTGTGTAGTATATCTTCTCACACGATCATGTGAGAAACAGATTGGTACGGTCTGTACAGATACAAATCAGCATAACTTGTTTGTTTTATCCGTAGACAGAATACAGAGGACGCATGTCACACTGTACAATATGTGCAAACGTACAGTGACCAAAAAATACCCCAAAAAGTGGGGATTTATACAGCAGCCCCTGTTGTTAAAACTGTGGGAGTAAGATGAGAATGTTATTTTCTCCCATCAATGCCCCCCCCACTGCCATGCGCAAACATCTGCAGTGCATCACAGTGACATCGGCACCCAAATGACCAAATATGGGCGTCTACTAGTCTGGAAGGTGTGACATCAGGCTTACATTACAGAGTTGTGTAGAACAAGATCTCTCGTGTCCGCAAATGACTCTTGAAGCTTCTCAGAACCAAACCGCACTTTCACACAGCCTGAGCTCAAAGAAAGCTGGGCAGAATGCCATCAGCTGAAGATGACCCCTACAGTTTTCACTACTGTGTGAACCCCTACGGCTGTCCCTGAACTCACACAGAGCTGCTTTTCGCATCACAGATAACAACAATCTGAACAGATCCTTGTACTGCGCGTTACGGCCGTTACCTTGCCTCACAAACCCACCTGGCCATCGAAAATAGAGTTCTGACCTGCCCACACATTTATGTTCCTTACAAACAACTATAGTGCTAAAAGGATATTACACAAAAAGTTAGTGTGGTTGCTGTAGTGTAGGCAACACACCATTGTTCTATAGGTCTGAGAACCTTTATGCCAGCTAAAGTAAACCTGTTTTTGTTAACCTTTTTTGTTCATCGAGTTCAATGGACGTTTATTGTAACCTTTTCTGTAAAGTCCATTTTCTGTCCAATCAGACAGGAGTCATGACATCATTACATTTGTAATTTAAATGACAGAATTCATCAAAACAGAACATTTTTATGAACCTATGAATTACAGTAGTGTGCAAATGAAGAAAAAAAAGAGTACATGAAGAATTCAAGACGAAATTCAGAATCATTTCCCAGCGGATTCCTCGTGGCTCGTATCAGTGCAACCACAATATCCAAGAATTGCACCTTTCTAGTTTCCAGTATGCTGTATGTCTAGGGAATTGTGGTTTTATGTATTATTTGGGGGAGATCCGCTGTTCCGACCGACTTCCCCACTTGGCGCATCACTCCCTCTGGTCCTTGGTGATGCACGCTCTGAGTTTGAAGTTGGTCCAGTCAATATATGGGCATAGACTAGTTTCGATTGGCGGTTCTGGACAATCAGATCTCCATATATGCTATTGGGTGTTGTATTGATTGGATTGGCGGTTCTAGACAACCGCCTATCCGACTGACTAGAGGCTGGGCACTACTACTACTACTACTACTACTACTACTACTACTACCACTACCACTACCACTACCACTACCACTACCACTACCCCTACCCCTACCCTTAATGATAATGATGATAAAAACAATATTATTATTATTATACCGAACTTAATTCTTACAAGTATCCATGGCATGTTGACCTGACCAGTGGACTAATTTGTGTCTTCATTCCATTGTGAAACATCTACAGTGGCCAATCCATGAAACATATTTCGGGATATTGTGTATATTGTGTGATGAAAAGCCCTACATGTTACACATTCATTTGAGAAATCACAAGGACTATCTTAAGCTATAGGGCCATTATAGAGTTTCTGTGCCGTTTCAATCCTGCCATGGGGCCGTAAAAGTATTGACTCTGTGCAACCATAACTAAACTGTGAAATGGACCCTGTGATATAGTATAGTATAATTCTTGTACGAATAGAAGAAAAGATACTGAGCTAATAGCACCATGAATCTGCCCCTTTTGTTACTGTACAGTATGTGCATAGAAAGTGTCTACTGTGGACTTCTTCTCTTTGTAATTGGGTTGTGTAAAATTGGGTCTTTTAAGGCTGCTTCACTTTTTTGTCGGGTGAAACCTGACTAATGAATGCTCATGAAATGTAGACGACATCGTCACCACCTAGTCATACTGACGGCCTAGCCTGATTGACTGCCAAACACGCTGCCTAAGGTTTCACTTCATGTGGATATAAATTCAGTACTGTGGTATTATACTAGTCAAGCAGATGGAAGTGCTGACTGATTGATTAAAGGAACTGTTTTATGTCCACATCACATGGGTGACATACTAGTTACTCATTGCTTAATTTGAGTCACTAACAGTCGATAATACACTAGTAACTAGTGTAGTGATCAAATTAAGCAACACAGGTGACAGATTATATGACCTTGATTTGCTTTGAATCTTGACATTGAGGACGAAAATATGTTTTTACACTCTGAGTCACTTTGCTGGATATTTATAGAGGTAGAGAATTATCTATTGTTCAAAAACTGGTTTGGCCGGGTCCTCATCATTAAGAGGTCTTAATTTAAGACCCCACAATGTGATAAAGCTGATTTATGACACCGAAAGCTGATTTATGACACCGAATGGGCCATCTGTCTAGAACAGTGTTGGTCTGTATGCATGCAAGTATGTCCCAGCAAAAGTAGACTCAGTCACAGCTCAGCCTAATGCTACATCAATCACAGCTCAGCAAAATAAACCACACAAAGATCATCTTGGCATCATTGGTGATGTGTAGGCAAGGAATATTGTTCAATATTATATCCATATCGCCATTTTGCAATTTCTTCAAAATACAGTTTTTGCTTTTGCTACTCCTCCTACATCTTTTGTGAGTTTGTGACATCTGACTTTCCTTCAGCTGTCTCGTTTGGTACAGACGCTTCCTCGTTTTTCTCCTACATGGCCTCTGTGTTAGGGTGACCATATCCAAACTGTTCATTTGAGGGACAGAAGTATCGGTTGCGTGGGACAAGTGGGACGGGACGGGGTTAGCAACTTATTACTTAAATTGCTATTAAATACCTTTATGTCATATTCAATCATATGCCTAATACTTCCCATAATTTTGTTATTAAACCTCTCTGGCGTCTCACATTTTGTATTCTGGGCGAGAACCCCTTTAGGTGTTTCTCAAAAATCAAACCAGTTCTCACTCCCCAAGACCTAGAAAAAAATCATCCATGCTTTCATCTCCTCCCGCCTCGACTATTGTAATGGACTCTACACCATTCACCCTCAGCTCCTCCTCAATCCATAAACTTCAACTTGTACAGAATACAGCTGCCAGGATTCTCACAAACACACCCCGCAGATCTCACATTACTCCCGTGCTTGCTGCACTCCATTGGTTGCCCGTCAAATCCAGGATCAATTTAAAAATTCTGTTAATAACATATAAGGCATTACACGGACTGGCTCCACTTTACATCTCTGAACTACTGCATGCAAAGCCAAACATACGTTCTCTCAGGTCCTCTGAAAAAGGCCTTCTGTCTATTCCAACAACTAGACTCAAAACAAAGGGTGACCGTGCATTTGCAGTGGTTGCCCCCACTTTGTGGAATGCCCTGCCACAAAGTGGGGTCGACGGTTTTAAGAACTTGTTAAAAACGTATTTATTTCGTCAGCACTTTATTTGATGATGTATTTTTACTTGAATTATTTGCATCTCAATGTTTTACCTTCTACTGTTTGTTTCATGCCCTTGTTTTAACATGATTGTTTTACCTTGTTGTACAGCACTTTGTAACATTGTTTCGAAAGGTGCTCTATACATTTTACAATTTACTTACTTACCCCTTCAGGCCGGGAACCCATTTTGGGGTTCTGTACAGTATGTACAGTATTCAAAAATGTAAAACAATTTGATGCTGCTATATAAATATTTGACGTTTTTCAGAAAACTTAGGTCAGGATTTAGAAGGCCTTTTTAGAGTCGGCCTCAGGCCTAAATGGGTTAAAATACTAATTTTGGTCATAGGTGGTATGGCCGATTTGGTACTTTTACTCATGATATTTTAACAGGCTTAAAACACATCTTGCAGGAAAGGTTACATTGAGAGAGCTTTACAGTAGAAGGCCCAATTAGGGGACTATAACTATTATAGGGCATTTGAACACTGATGCCTGCCAGTCACAATGTGGGACAGGTCTCAGTTTGTAGGACAGCTGAAATGGCTTGGAAATGAGCTGTCCCACGAAAAGGGGGACATCTGGTCACAGTAACTGTGTGCATACTCCATGGTCAGGTCCTTAATTGGTGATGTGCACACCGAGGTATACTTGAAGCTATACCCTCTCCACTAGCTCACTGTTGATCAGTAGCTTTGTCTCTCTGTACAATCATCTCCTTGGTCTTGCCTACATTCTGGAAGAGACCATCTTCCCCACACCATTTTGTCAGACCATCTACCTCCTCCTGGTAGGCCCTCTTGTCGTTGTTTGAGTTAGGGCCGACCACCACTGTGTTGTCAGCAGACTTGACGGTGGCATTTTGACTGTTCTTAGCCGCACAGACATAGGGGTTGTAGACATATAGGTGAGTATAGCAAGCGACTCAGTAAGCTGAAAGGCTCACAAAGACTCACAATAAGAAAATAATAGCCAGCACTTAAAAGTCCTTCTTGTACTTTATAATTAATTAAGGCACAGCCTAGGCAGCATACACAGACGCGTCCGTTGGTGCCTTAATGAATTAAAAAGTACCAGATGGACGTCGGAGTGCAGGCTATTATTCGGGTACTCCTGTATTTAGGGTGAGAGAAGTAGACGTGTGTTTTCCCACTCTGACCACCTGGGGTCTGGCAGTCAGGAAGTCCACCTAATCACACACTGTAGGGCTCAGATACAGGATCACCATTTTACTGACAAGCCATACATAATATGACATGCCTGGCATATTATGGCATATATACAGTGTATTATAATACGTAATGTGCCATATATGGTCGAATGCATTCGACCAGATATGGCACAATGGCCTTTGTGCAAAGCTCTCTTCAAAGAGTGTAAATGGAAGATTGCATGTCTGGCTACAGAACTACCTTCAAGGAAGATCCATCAAAGTTGTGCTTTCTGATCAGTCTTCATTACCACGTCCCATCAACGCATCTGTACCTCAGGGATCGATTCTCGACCCATTATTATTCTCCATCTTTATAGATGATGTTGTGGAACAGTGTGAAAACAACATCTTTCTGTATGCGGACGACCTGTAACATCAAATGGGCCTGAGGTGGCTGCGTCCCTGAACAAAGACCTGGAAAACATCCCGGAAGTGGGCTGCTATCTGGAAGGTCACTTTCGAGCCCACCAAGCGCAAGGCTATAATGCTGTGCAGAAAGAGGAACCCATCTCGACCAGATCTCTTCTTTGAGAACACCAAAATCAAGCTCTTTTGCATAGACAGCAAACTCACGTAGACCAGCCATCTGTCCAATACCTGCAAACATGCTGGACAACGTCTTGGTGCACTGCGTAAGCTGGCCAACAAGCTTGATGCTAAAGGCAGGGCCAACATCTACAAATTACAAAATCCAGGTCAGGAGCATTATGGAGTATTCCTGCCTAGCCTGGATGAATGACTCTCAGACCACTCTCAGGCACTTGGACAATATCCCCCCCCAAAAAACACACCCTTGTGAAGTGAGGGGCGCTCTCTCTATACATCATCTCATCGAACAACTGAATTTATGTGATTGGTTAGCCGATTTGCTCGTCTACATATGACGTAGATCTTCCCTTCATTGTCAATGACATTTAATATTTGTGTTGCCACAAATTTACGTGATATTTGGCGGACATTTGACCTAATTTCTCCTTTAACTGTCAATGGCAAATATTGTGATGTGTGGGGACAAAAGCTAGCACCCCTCAAAAGCGCCCCTCAAAAAACCTCTTGACTGAGTAGCTGCAGATCAGTGATAGGCTCTTTGAACATAGCTCATAGCCTGCATCTGCCAAAGCTTAATAAAAATAAGACCAAACCACTGCACTTTCATGTTGTTTGTATTCAGTATCAATATCAGCAGTATCATTTTAGAAATTGACCTGTAACTTCGTATGGCACATTGTCACTCTCTCAAAGTTAAATTTGAGACACTCAATGAGCAAAGAATTGGAGCAGAAAGAAACAGTGTCACAAAAATCACTTGATACCTAAAGGCAAATCATGGAACTGAGGTTCTACATTACTAGTCCCATTCAGTCCACTGACTTGATGACTTTCTACTAAAATGCGTAACAGTCAGCTTACACAAACATTACAGGCATCACTACGCAAGTTGAAAATGTAATGACTTATTCAGCTTCACATGAGCTACTTACATGTATAAGAAAACTTCTCATAAAATCAGTTTATGAAAACATAAGCTATACTGGTGTTAACCAGCCAGCTTGTTAATGTTCCACGTTCCAGTCCCACATTTAATTAGCCACATGCGGTTGGGAGATATTCACATGAGATATTCTTTATTTATTTTTTACATAATTCATGACCTTTCAGGTCTGTCTCACTTGAATGTCTCATGATAGGTTATGTGGAGAATGTGCATAAAAATATGTTCAAAGGGCCCAGGAGGCATGCAGAAGAATAATTTCATTGCTATTATAAACCATGGTGCTTACAGTGTCACTAGAATGTCTAGCAGCATTTCTGTTCAGGTTAAGATCTGTCCATCCAGCAACTTATCTGTAGAACTATTTGAGCAACATGATCCCCATAATTCAGACCTAAGACTTGTATTAAGATTTTCAAAATAAATAACGGTAGAGGCTTCTACGGCATCCGAGATGTTTGTGTTTCATCATGACATTTAGACTTCTAAAATAGCATAACATTGTTGATGTGTCATTCTTCTCTATTCTATTTAACTCAATGCCATCCAATTATATCTATAGTGTATTTTGCTTGTCACGTGAGTGTGTTTTGTCTTGTGAAAGTAACACATTACAAAATGTAATCCTGGCCCAGGCGGTGGCGTAACCGTCTGGGCACCCGACTGGTAATCCAGTCGCAGTGTGCCGCGGGTTCGACTCCCGAGCCTGACACGGCCTTTACTGCATGTCTTCCCCCATCTCTCTCCCGTTTCCTGTCAGCCTACTGTCTGTCCCTTCAAAAAACCAATAAAAGAAAAAGAAAAAAAAAAAAAAAAAAAAATATATATATATATAATAAAAAAAAAAAAATTAATCCTGTAACCAAATTTGAATATAGTAATAAGTAATAACACTATGTAATCAATAACGGAAAAATAATCATTACTGAAAATAATGTAAAACTAGAAATGCACTCTGTCGAGGTGCCAACATGTGCATTGCACACATTTCAGTGCCCTCTGGGAATCATCCTCTCTTACCAATGTTGTCTGCTCTCTCTACTTTTTAGGCCATACATGGCCTACTTGTGCGCAAGCAGAGCGTGCAAGTACTGCTACTAACTAATGTCTATTACAACTGCTGTTCTAAATCCTTTAGACCCGTTATTGACCTTAGTTACATCACCATCAGCCAATAAGGGACCACCATTCTTACGACATACATATACATACGTACATGTATACATACATACGTTACCTTTTACCTACCCAACATTGAAACATATCTTAATTACGTCACCATCAACAGCCAATTATAACCATGCATACCATACATACATTCCATTTTCGGTCCAGCTGTCCACAGTACTTGCGTGTTATGAAGTAATAAAGTTATAACTACAAATATTGCACCTGGGACGTATCCTCAGTGATGTATCCTGAGGTCAACGGGGGTTCGGCTCTTCCAACATCATACCCCTCACTCAGGCGACCCAGCCGGGGTGATCATGTCCCGACTTCCCAAGTCCCAGTAGCTACCCTCAATCAGTCCCACTAGGGCAAAACCAGGGCCACACAATCCGTTGGAACTACTCCAGAACTACTCTGCAAAGGGCTGGGAGGTACACTTCTTATAATATAACCCAATTTGTAAAAGTAATGTTTCAATCTGTGCTGGTTATTAGTGCTGCCTTCAACATGATACAGGCTAATACTGCCAGATATAGACTGGAAAACTGTGTTGGACTTTATGGCACATTCTTTAAATGGTTATCTTCAACACAGGGATTTAGTCTCCATGGCCAACAATGCACCCACACCAAATACATTGATGTAGATAGATCAAGGTTGGGGCTGGGCCTATTTTACTTAACCTTGGCCATGACACCTTATCAAAGGGGGGGGAAATTAATTCAAATTGTGCATAGCTCTTTAGTGATTGTGGTTCCATATATTTGCGGATGTACTGTAAGTGAATTGAACAAATCAGTCACTGGATGTGCCAAAATGTCCGTCCACTAAACAAAAGCAAAAACTGAGATAACCGTCAGTGTTAATTGCCAAGAACAAAAGGCTGAATCTTAGTGCTTGGTTTGACGCTGAAGGCGAGACAGAAATCTTGGTGTAATTATGGATTCATAATTCAAAGTTTTAATAGCCATTAAGCCATCAAGTCAATAATGAAGTCAGCCTATCATCTTAAAAATAGAGCTAGAATTAGAGGATGCCTATGACACTGCATACAGGGGAGCAAATTAGTGTTCTCCACAACTCATGGTGCTTCACATTTAGAAACAATAGACACATAAAAAAATAGGCAAAGAGCAGACAACATTGGTAAGAGAAAGTGCTGGTGAGGATGATTCCCAGAGGGCACTGAAATAATTGCTTGTTTGTTTCTTGCCACTGAAGTGTGTCTTTTCTTACAGGTATCCCCTTGTTCCAATTACCCAGATGTCCAAATTGGACCTTATAGACTAGGTATTAATGCATTAAATTGGATATAGAATATTATTATATATGAATATTCAAAGAGGTCAAGACCTACAGATTGTATAACAGTATAATCTATTTTAATACCATAATGTATTAAAAGACAAATTACATTTATATCAATTGAATATGTGATGAAAGGATGGGGAGAAGGCATACAGGGATATCATTCTGTACAGTAACTGCTCCAGGTCTCACCAGAATATGCTAATTTGATGTAGTCATGAGAGAACTAAACATTTACTTTATATAATGAACAATGCTTGTATATTTTATCAAATGGGGAGCTTAGGTATTGTGTAGAATTGAATTAGTATGTTGGTTGGCATCAGATAGGGGGGGGGGGGGGGGGGGGATCGACCCCCTGCAGTTTCATGAGGAGGGGGGATTATCCTCTCCAACAGAAAAAGCCATGTACCATGGCTGCATGTGTTTTGCTGTGTTGGCAGTGTTTTGCCGTGAATTCCGCTAAAAAACGGCAAATGAAACGGGCGAATAGAAACAGACTGCATGGAGCTCTGATGTATCAAGAAGACTGTGTACCTCTCATCATTTAATTATGGCGGCCCAAAATTACAAGTCACTCCTTTTTGCATTCATTGTTGAAGTCTGTCTGTATCTTATCAACTTTGGTCAGCTTGCTCGAGACACTGCGCATACATTTGTATGCCATAAAAAAAATTATATACGGTATATATATATATATATATGCTGTCGGGAAGAAACCACCTAACTCCAAAATGTAAATCTTTCAGGAAATGAAAAATAGACATTTTCAGGAAATTAAGAAAACCTGATATTTAGAAAACAAAGCAATACTGGCTAATCAAAGTTGGTGTTGTGACTTTATATTGTCAATATTGCATGAGAGGGGGAGAGGTGGTGGAATTAGTTGTTTTAGCAGACAGTTTGAGGGTCCAATGGAGTTAAGAGGTCTCTCGCTCTCCCTCTCTGCCTGCCTGAGTGCCTGTCTGTCTGCACACGTGAGTCACGTACACCGCGGCGGCACACACTGAGGTAAACTGGAATAATAGCTTCCAATAGCTTGTTATTTCGTGTCGAGTAGCGCTGTGTGCAGGCTACATACATGATCGCCTCGGCCAATGAACAAAATACATCTCCCACGTGAAACCTAGTATATTCTTCGTCGTACGACGTGTTGCATGCTGAAAATAGCAGATTTACAAGCTCACAACGTGTGGTGGACGGGACGCGTTGTGAGCTTGGGATCAGGGATGGAGATCCCTGATGTCATCAATATTATGCCCATATATGGAGATCGCTGATGTCATCAATATTGGCCAGCAACTCTACATCTGACCTCAAACCCTTAGATCTCCTAGATCTATGGGGCTGATCTATATAGAGCTGACCTGTTCTGACATTCCATATGTTGATCCTTTTCCATCCATCCTTCCTCTTCCATTTAAACTCTAGACGGGCCTGCCTCAAAGTTATTAGTGCAGCCGAAGCCGGCAGCCAGAGAAAACTAGAGTTCTCAAGAGGCCCGGCCCTACCTGGGCCCTCATCAAACCCTGTACACTCAAGACACTGCCCCCACTGCCACACTTAGATCTATAGATATATGGAGACGACCTGTTCTGACATTCTGACATTCCATATGTTGATCTGACCTCATCATAGGTCACGCTCCATATATGGCCAGTACAGAATTCATTCCATTATATTGATCTGAACCCCCATGTCAAAGCGCCAGTGCTCGCCCAGCAGTCTGCTGTCACCCAGGCAGATAGATGCATGCACACGGCAAGGTTGCTTCTCGCCCTCAGGCGTCTTACTGGTAATTAATACACTTGAAGCAATTGCTTTTGATACCACATCAGTGAGCTGAATGCAATCCTACCTGGAGGGGAGAGAACAGATGGTGGAGGTGAACAGAACACTGCCCCCCCCCCCCCCTCCCAGTGAGCTGTGGCATTCCACAAGGAAGCATACTAGGGACTTTACTGTTCCTATATGTAAACGACATGACATTAGCTTGTGACTGCAACTTGTTCCTGTTCGCGAATGACTCGGCACTGCTGGTCTCTGACAGTAACAAACTGCAGGTTGAAAAAGCCCTCCGCTCTGAACTCTGTAGAATCTGCAATCGCTGATACACCTAGGAAAACTGAATCCATTCTCTTTGGATCAAATAGTAATCTCAGCAAGGCAGACAGTTTTTCAGTTAAAGTGAGTGACAATATTATCACACGAAAAGATGAAATTACCTATTTAAGTTCCATCCTGGAGGCAAATCTTTCTGGTGATAACATGGCCACCAACGTAATGAAAAAGGTCAACCAAAGAACAAGATTCTTGTACAGGATCTCTTCGCTGGTCAGGCACAACATATAAAGCATACACATGTAATCAATAAAACCAATCAAAGTATAGGCAAAAGGAATTTAAGAGAAAGATCTTAACGAAAACTGTTTTTCAGAATATATCTCTGCTGTGGGGAAGAAATGTGAATTTATCAGGAAATTAAGAAAACCTTGAAAACAAAGCAATACTGCCTCATCAAAGTTGGTGTTGTGACTTTATATATTGTCAATTACTTCCATGAGAGGGGGAGAGGTGGTGGAGTTAGCCGTTTTAGCAGACAGTTTGTGGGTCCAATGGAGTTATTGTCCCAAGCGCTTTTTAATACTTTTCATTGATTCAATATGCACACAGTAGGCTATTCAATAGCACTGATTTATAAAAGAAAATTAAATGGAGTTAGGTGGTCCTCCCAACAGCAACGAATTACATATGCATGCACAAGAGCACAAACACAAATCAAAGTTGTGCTAAATGAAAAGGGACATTCTGCTGAAATGTAATGTAATGCTGTTAAGTCTCTGAACCAAGCTCAATTCATCATAGTGAAAAAAGTTTGAATATCAGACTTGATAGTGCACATTATAATATCCTCAAAGCTTCTGCTCGGTGAGAGAGAAAGCAGATTTGATCTCATCACTGATTTCAGGGTGGTAAGAGGATTTCTTAGTGAGCGTGACTGCGTGTGAGGCATCAGAGGGAACCTGAAAGTGTGGCAGTTGGCAGTTTTTCTACTATCTTCCAGCACCTGTCTCTGCAAATGTCTCTGCTGCACGACCTGTGTTTTGCAGGATAGGATCACTGTAGTATACTGTATGCCAAAGTACTGTAGCGCCCCTCAAAAAACTACTCCACTCATTAGTTCTATGCAAGGAATTTTGTTGGGGTGCAAGGGCCAATTGACATTATACACTTTTCTCTGCATAATGCACCGTGCACATGTATCCAACCACCTTCCTAACCACAAATACATGCATCTGTCCTTCCAGTAACACTGTCATTATTCTTTGTTCGCTATGGCTGATTGAATTCTTTATCATTGACGAAGCTTACACCCTCAATTAGATTTTTAATGCATCATATAGCGTGTTCCTCCTGGCAAAGTTGTAGTGTTCCAGTCTAGATGAAATGAAGACGAAGGTCATTTGTATTGTTTAGCGCATACAGGCAGAAAGTCATAGGTCAGTAGCTCCATATGCAAGTGAATATGCTCTAATGAGGGCAACTCCGTCTCTCCTGATTTATGTAAATGTCATGACAGACTTAAAAACACTGAACTTTGTACAATTACTAGGAGGGAGGAGTAGGGAACTCCCACACAGTGCATCAGTAATTCACAAAGCAAAACATTTCATCTTGTGCAAGACCCCTCTCGTTTTCAGGAGTGTCACATTTGTGCCCCGCGAAGGTGGTAGAAGAGACATCCTTCCAGACATCAATTATTAACCAGAGCTTTATCACTACGTTGTAGATCAAAACAGTGTGCTTGTACGATACCAGAGGGCATCTCATATGTTTAGCACTGCCAGGGAGACACAAATCTAAGACGGAAAGGTTAGATGTTTGAAATCTGACACGAGCGCAAAGCCTTTGTAATTTCCCTAACAGGTATGGCAGAAGAGCACTGTAGGGTATGTTGAGTCTATCTTTGTACTTCTCTATCAGAAGCAGAGGAATCTGCACCACCACAAATAGGGTTCCTGTGGAAATGAATATTTTATGATATTGCTAGCAGGGTGTGATTGGAAGCATTGGGGTGGATTTGCATTCCAAACTGCCTCTTGTGCAGAAATTTCATCATTATCAACCTTATATAACAATCTTAATGTACAGGGCTGGAGTTTGTTACTGTCTCCCCAGAGGTTTAAAACCAAGAGGCAGGTAAAACATATTTACCCTGGGTTAAAGCCTGCCATATATCTCTGACTCATTACATTAGAGACATATTTCGCATTAATAGGAATACTAGACTTATATGTATGGTATGCCTTCTGTTGGTCTTCTGTTGGTGGTAATACAACTTTTCAACCCCCTTGTGGGTACTTTTAATGACGACGAGATGCAACACGGTATATATCAAGTGAATGAAAAATCTATTTTTAGATATCTGAATGCACCAAGTGAACTTCCTCTGATGTCTTGGCAGCTGCCCATAGGCAGTGAAGCATTCAAGAGCGAAGGTGGAGGTCCTATGCTGCTGCTGTAAGCATAGCTGAAACACCAAAAGGCTTAGTGAGTTGAATAATGCAGAGTTATTGCTCAGTAAGACGTCTGGACACCTGCCTTAGGGGAGCTGCATCGCTCTCCGTGACCTTGTTACCTATCCTTTTATATTTGGTTGAGTAGCTTTGACCAGACCACTGGGGAGCCAAGCTTCCTAAAACATTTGGAAAAAGTTCAAAACAAACCATTCTGTCCTTAATGTGCTCTGATGCATTATTTTAATACAGAAATTCCATCCTCACCATAACATTTTAATTATTGCAGCGTGAAATAATTAAGTTATTTTAAACGGGTCTCGTGTCATATTTTTAGCCCTGCTAGCGGCAAAGCTCTAAGAGGACGGCAATGTCGGTCTGTTTGTTGCTCCATCTGTTAGTCCGTCTGTCCAACACAAGATATCTCTTTAAGTGCATGCTGGATTGCCATGGGATTTGTTGTGTTTACCTTCATGTTGTGGTTCGAGTGTCTGCCCTGAGACTGCTATGAGACTGGGAGGTTCAGGGTTCAACCCCCAGTCGAGTCATACCAAAGACTATGAAAATGGTACTCAGAAGCCTAGCTCCCTAAACTCAGCATCAAGGGTTGAATTTGGGTTAAGTGTCTATGACATACTAGCATCATGTCCAGGGGGTTTAGGCTACTTTTACATATTAAGCTGCCTCACGCTATGGAAACAGGAGATAGGCTCCTGACCTACAGTATGGGCCTCATGGCTCAAGGTTGGAGGAAGAACCCTTTTGATTTTGACCATGATGGCTGCTCTAGTGCCACCCTTAGGCCACATTATCCATGTGCACACAAGATATCTCAACATCTAATTGAGGGGATTACAATGAAACTTGCATAGCACATTCATGCTCCCATGAGGAACCCTAACCATTTGAGTGATACCATGACCTTATTTCTACCGCCACCCTCAGGCCAAATTGAGTCAAAGTGGCACATAAGATTTCCCATAAATTAAGATTGCAGGATCAACCCTAAGGACCTTCACAGCTTCTAGGTGTGGCTAACATGGCTTTTAGACTTTTACTTTTGTTCTTAGATTTCTCAGTCAAGACATAGAAACCCGTTTGTAATGGTGAATACTGAACATGCAGTACGGCTAGTGCAGTCTGCTCAGTGCTCCATCTTCATAAAAGACCTGCATTGTCACTTTGCACTATGAAACAATAACAACAAATGGCCGCCACCTGTGGTACTATGAGCTTGTTTGCATTTCGTATCCATTTCTTTGGTTTGGCGCCAGTAAAAGCATAAAAAGCTGATGAAGCTCCTGATTGAAGCACGCGGCAGAGTGGAGGCTCGCTCTGCATGCTGTCTTTATAGAAAGCTCATTAGTCGGAGAGACCTGTGTGCATTGTTCCAAGTCTGCAGAGTCAGCTGGGGAGCCACTCATCACTCCACACATTACAGACTCCTGCACATCTGGTCTGGCTACTTCAGGGTGACCTGTGCACACACGCGCACGCACGCATAGTGGTGGAAAAAGTACTCGCAATTTCTACTTAAGTAAAGTAGCCATTGGAATTCCTATAAATAATGCATTATGGGAATTATTTCTCCTGCAAAATTGTAACACACACACACACACACACACACACACACACACACACACACACACACACACACACACAGGCTGGTATCCACTGTGATTTACGGCCTATTTTACACTCAGGTGGCCATCCCCAGCGCTGTCCCTGCACTGCAGCGCAGGGGCATACGCACTGTGCTGTCTGTCTTCTCTTATGAAGGTTTTCACTTAATGGTTTGAAGGTCTGAAAAGCACTAGGCTGTACCACTTTCATATTGGCCAGTACTGTATCTTTACTACTATTCCCAGCTCTAAATTATACAGGCGTTAGTCTGCACTGCAGCAAGTGTAACTGCAGCTCTGTGTGCAGCTGCTTGCATTTACACTGATTTGCATTCAGAATCTGTAAGCTGTTCCAGACATCATCAGCATGAAACAGCCGAGTTACAGTCATGAATGGCAAAAGACTAGACAAAAAATGAGGCCAAGAGTTTTCTACAGCGCTGATCGCTGATACGAGAGTTTGTTCCTCTGTTGAGGACATGTAAGTGTGCAATGCTGATGACAGACAGGCTTTGTCTGGGTATTATTTCGAAGATATATAGCAGTCTGGGTGGAAATAAAAGGTTGGGTTTTCAACCAGGGACAATGGCATTGGGGGCCATTATAGACTCTGTTTCAGTATAAAAGGAAAGTACTGACATTACCCTGGGCTGCTTGTTCAAAAGACAATATTAATCAATGTAGTCTGTCGGAACAGCTTTCACCTAATGGCTCCCATAGAGCACTGTCCTTTCAGATTAAAGCCTCCATTAGAAATCAATATTTTTGAGTCTTTTCTCTTCCGTTGCCACTGGCAAAATCGGATACAGGCTGCCCACAGCATGGCCCCTTGGGGGGAGGGGGGATTAGTTCACTTTCATTTTGGACCCTTTCTGATGCCCTGTTGCTTCTGCAGTATAAATATTTGCTAGTGAGTGAAATAAGAAAGAAATTCCACTAGGCAACCTTTGGTGAGAAGTCTTGTGTGATGATGATCTTTGCTTTAGAGTTACGCATTTCCTTACTAATACTTTGTCATGTTTGGGAACAGTTATGCTCCTTCCCATCAATTAAATAGAACCATAATTCTGGGAATAAAGCAGTGCCATTCTTGCATCACGTCTCACAGCTTGCCCATTGTAAACCGCTAGTATTTGGCCTTGGGCTGAGCAGTATAGGTCTACTGGCGTCTTACAAATGACAGGTGTGATTTGTGACTGGTTTGCATTATCTGTTTGCAAGAGGCTCACACACATGTGTTAGGTCACCTTGATCTAGAAGTGTCCAATCAATCATCTCAATACTTAGTATCATAAAGCTTTCTGGCTTACTATACCGAAATTAACAATACGTTTGGTAGTGCTTTGTCTGTAGCAAATGTAAATTGTATTCCTGGGCTGTCACAACACTTTCAGTCATCTGCTAATTGGAATGGATCTGCTTGTTCTGGAATGAGAGAAGAGAGGGGGGGGGCGGGGGTCGAAGAAGAAGATGGAGTGGGAGACTTCAACATCGCAGCCCTGACTGTCAGAAGAACACTGCTGATCCTCTAGAGATTCGCCTGTGAAAAGCATGTGCAGACGTTTGCACACTTCTCAGTGTAGTTGTATATCGCCGCTGTGAGAGAGTACAGAAAGTTGTCATGCCCCTCAGAAATGTGTTCTCAAACCCTGTGTAGGTTGAAATTAATTTGTACGGGAAGTCACACGCTGATGTCAAGCTGCTGTCTACTGATCTATTCATGGAGGCATCTTTGTTTGCTGGTGGTAGGGTGACTCACTCTGACTGTATATGACCCATCATTTTAGAGCTACACAGCAGCATGATTCACTGTGAAGCATCACATTAAAAATGTCACAAATGAGGCATGAACGTCTCACATAAGAGACAATCAGGAGTTCCGTAGGATTTGCAACACATTTGATGTGACAGCACTGGAAATATTGCCGATATCAAAGGTAGAACCTTTGAAGCAAACTCTCTCTCTAATGATGAATGTCAGTGGAATCACATTTCAGGGTCTGCCCAGACATGGAAGTTAAAACTGCAGTGAAACCTGCAGGTGAGCCAAAATGAGATTGGTGCTCACTTGAAATAAGCGGGTGAATATATTTCCATTTGATGTAGATCAATAATAAGAACTTTGAGTTACTCTTTATGTCTGCAAGAATCCTCAGAGACCTATTAGCTAAGATTAGGCTGTGCTGACTGTAGTTAAAAAAGAAAGGGTATGTTGATGATTAGGGATTAATTAAAACATTTAATTAATTTTAATTATTTTTATTGATAACGAGCACCTTATCGATCAGGCTTATCGAGCCAGGTTCTTATCAAGCCCACTATCGAGCATTTTCTATTATTTTGTGGAAAGACGGGAGACGACAATACATTCTGAACAGAAACAGGATCTTTTTTTATTTGCCAGTTGAGTGACAACAACCATTCATTTGTGCAATAAGTGTTAAATGGCTTTATATTATGAATAGTACTAATAGTTACGATAAAATCTCCATGTATCTTCAGCTCTTTATAAACAGAAAATGCATATTTGTTTAACCAAAAACTGCACTTACATTACATTTTACTATAGGGCCTTCAAATACAGTATTGTCTAACAGACAGAAGGCAATTGACTTTTTTACTTTTGGAAAATAATGTTGAAGAAACTGTTAACTGGTTAATGTGTGCATGTGCAGCTACTGTATGTTTGTGCCAGCATGGGTGTTTAGATTTATTTCTTGATCGCCTCTTCTCTTGATTGTTTAAACATGACGTCATGGGCCGCTATGCTCGATAACAGGCTTGATAAGCTCAAAGCTTATTGATACCAGGTACTCCATAAGCTTGTTATCATTATTGTTTTCCGGGTATCGGGTTTCGAGCTGCATCCCTATTGATGATACCTTAAAACCACTTAAACGCTCTATACTTAATAACGGATACTGGTGACCAATTAGTTGACCCGGGTCTGCTCTGTACTTTCTCTTTTTTCTCTCTAGGAGATATGGTTAACATGGTTAAAAAAAAAGAGCATTACAAGATTTTAGATTTAATTAGCAGAAAAATGTGTCAGAGATCACAAAAGCTGGCACATTAAAATTTCTTGGGTCTTTTTCAATGGTTGACAGAGGAGCAAGTCAGATATGGTTATAGGAGATGGGCCAACATTTCCCCTCTCTGTTTATAAATGGATATGGAAGGTCCAGAAAGGGTTACCCTAAAGCTGCACCATAAAATACAATCTTTCTGGAATTTGATGAGAATGTTTTCCAGCTTTCAGTGTGAAATGAAATGATCAAAGTCAAGTCTTCACTCTCCATACTGAAAGTTGAAAGTTTTATGAAAACCATCCAATGTGTGTGTATTATTGCCATGGCAAAAAAAAGACATTTAATATAATCAAATGTGCATCCTTTATAGCATTTTTCTTTTTCAAAATGCAAGGTGTGGTTATTCTTCTCTGACTTCATTGCTAAAATCAGGAACAATCCACGATCCACGTGCTTTGTTTGCGACTGTCGACAGGCTAACAAATCCTCCTGTGTCTGAACAGTTGTCCACCAGAGCCTGAAATGAATTTGCCTCCTTCACTAGACAAAATAAAATGAGACAAACGGTTAACGTGTCCATATCGGGTACAGGCAGCTATCATAGCCTGGCTATGTCCACATCAAACTAACTCAAATACCATGACACATTTGATCAATCAAGAAAACTTGGAAGACACCATAGCCTGTAGGCTACAGCATCTGAAATCCTCCTCCTGTTGCCTTAATATTCTACCAACAGGTCTTTTTCAAAAAGAATTTCAAACTGCATGGCCTCAGATCTTATACAGTAAATATTGTCAATACATCTCTTCAATCAGGTTTCTTTCCCACAGACCCTGAAAACAGCATCAAGCCACTATTAAAAACGAATAACTTAGACACGTTACTATTAAACATTAAACAATTAATAACTTAGACACGTCACTATTAAACAACTAAAGGCCCAATCAGACCTCCCATTTCTAAGTAAAATAATTGAAAAGCTGTATATTTTTAACAACTGAAGAACTTCTTACTGGTTGTACTAAACAGTTTTTTGTTTTGTTTTGCCAAATTGCCTTGTTGTTGAAATGTGCTATATACAATTAATTGCTGGTCTTGCCTTACATCACACGATTATAATTTGCATTACATTTGTTGGTACCGTGGGAATTGTCTGACCCTGACATTGGGGCACGTGCTAAAAGGGGTTGGGAACCCTTCACTTATCCGTGCCGCATGTTCAACTGATAAGACGGCCACTGTACATGGCAGATATGCGTACCGTGGGGACTACTGTATATGTCTTATGCCACCGAGGAGCATGGAAGGATATTCTGTTCATTAAAACAGGCTGTGAATAGAAGAAAAAAAATCAATGATTACGACGATGGATTATATTTTATGCGGACCCTGCAGTCTGAAACCTGGGACATCTCCGTCAGCACCAGTATGATGAACTCATTAGGATGATTGACGGCAGCCTTTGGGGATGCTGCGGTTCAAATCTCAGGACAGCGGGCTAACTGAAAGTCAAAGACACTCAAATTATATGACCCCAACTCTTTTCATTTAGCCATGTACCTCTATGATAAGGATAATGACAAGCACCTCGTAGAGTACCAAGCCCAGCATTTCAGAAGCAAAAATGGGTTTTCAGTTTTATCTCTCAAATTCACGGTATGGCATAATGGGAAAAATTCCCTCTGGTTATCAGTAGTCTCACTCGCATTTTACTTCCTTTCACTTTTTGTAATGTGTAGGATGTACAGTATGCATGGGAAAAAAGTGAGTGGATTGTATGAAAGAAGTCAATATTGACTGCAGTGTAACAACTTCCAAGGACTGTATTTACCTCAAAGCAAAGCCGGCACACGGGTGCTGAAATGCTTTCTACCGGATGATCAGTGTCTACGAATGTTCAGGATCCCCTGTGTTTATGTGACCATAGTGGTGATGGTCTGGCATGTTTATAGTCACTGCGTGACTAGCATGAGATATTTGAGAAAGTTGCAATGACTTGAAACTTTAGTCGTTATGCCAATGCACCACATAGTGGATGTCACTGCTAGTCCCTACCGTTTGGTCTGGGGAATGTGTAGAGTCTGTAGACAACCACATGTCTCCTTCTGATACACATGGAGGCGTGTGGCAGCTTCTTTTCCCCTGACAGTTACACCGGGAGGGCATATACTGCGTATATCCTCTCCCTGCTGATCATGTGCCTCCAACCAACCTGTAAGGACAGCATGCATGACAGAGAATGCCCTGCCTTAACTGCTGGCCTCTCACACACAAACCTGGTCAATTGAGGTCATTGGAACACCCGCTTAAGCCAGAGGGCACTGTAGAGGGATCGAACCCTTGTGCAACCGGGACACCCCACACCGTGGACAATTTAACTGCGACAACAATTGCCTGTTGAATAATGGATACCACTAAAACATTCACTTTGCATGGCTTCACTCTTGTCCAAAAATCATTAAAGCTATTTTCTAGTTTACCCTACGGGCATTGTCTCGAAACTGTGCCGGAGGGATGATATTGTGTTATTTTATTCTGTACACCTTTCTCTGATATTATCTCTACTTTGGTCAAAGTTGCATGGTCATGGTCAATGTAGGAAATATACAAAGAAAAGAAAGGAAGCAAAAAAGCCATTCGGCACCGTCTTTCCTCTTGTTCATAATCATAAGCCATGGGTTGAGCATGCCTTTTCTGAGCCTGTACATGAATTCCTGGATGAAGTGTCACCTCAAGAGGGACTTTGTTTTTACTTCAATTAGCTATGGCTCTCAAACAAACCCATGAGGTATGCCACATAAACCTCAACCCATTCATGTCAAGTCATGAAGCATACTATATACACGGCCAACGAAAACAAAAGCATGTGGTGGTAGGTACTAGGTAGGTGCCTGAGCCAAACCCATAACGGCCGTCAAATGAATACCAAACGACTCGCCCCTTTACCAACTCGCCCCCCGCAAAGGGTTTTAATGTAGTTAACAGTTCATTTAGTATTTCCCTCCTTCTCTGAAATCTGAAATGATCTTGTATACAGATTTATTTGATTGTATAGTAGTCGATCTCTATACTCTGCAAGATTAAGAAAGAACTAGAAAAAGTGCCCTTCTGGGCACAGGTCTCCACCAGGATGAGCAAATGTGAAAAATTCCAGGCAAAGGTTTTTCCTTGGCCTCTAGGGAGTTGGCATACAAAGTTATCCACAGATCCGTGCAGTTAGAGGTAAAAACACTTTTCGGCCAGTTATAGCGCCACCTTGAGGCTGAGTTGAAATTGTTCATGTGGCATTTCGTCCTCGGCCTAGTGGGAATGTGGGTGCACAATTTCACGGAAATCACGCGATGTGTTCATGATTTGCAGCATTTTGTTTGAAACTGAGCACTCCTGTGAACTTTGGAAGCCAATCTTAACCAATCAGGATGGAGTCTGAGAAATCTGAAAGACCGGTTTCGTTGAATGGCTCTAGAGAGACTGTGTACCAATTTGCGCGATGTTTGGACAAAATCTGTAGGTGTACTGTGCAAAAACTTGTTTTGCACAAAGCGGACTCCTGGTGGCGCTATAACAGGCCGTTCTGGAAAGTTTGGGGCAGAGGTTCATCGTTGGCATCCAGGGAGTGTGTGTGCAAAATGTGGCATCGACCGTGTTAACGGTGGCCGAGATTAGCTGGTCACGGACGGACACACACACACACACACACACGGACGGACGGACGGACGGACGGAGTGCAAAACATACTCTCTCCCCATGCCTTCGGCCTGGTGGAGACAATAACATGAGACAGCTTAATTAATTACCGTAATTTCCGGACTATAAGCCGCGGCTTTTTACCCATGATTTGAACCCTGCGGCTTATACAACGGTGCGGCTAATCTATGGATTTTTACAGCTAACGCAGAGCCATCTCAGGCTCTGAGCTAACGTAGCTGCGGCTTATAGTCCGGTGCGGCTTATAGTCCGGTGCGGCTTGTATATGGGATTTTCCCTAAATTTGGCTGGTGCGGCTTATATTCAGGTGCGGCTTATAGTCCAGAAATTACGGTAAGTTAATTTAGGACCTTCTAGCAGTAAATTTCATTTTAACACATTTCTTTGCCCATGTTTTGTAATGGCATCATCATATTATGCCCGTGGATATACAGAGTGAACTTAACAATGATACATTAATATGATAATACCTTTTATATTATCACCAACATGAATTATGTTTGTTATTTACAGCTAGGTAGAGTAGTGGGGCGAGATGGAAAGGGGGCGACCGTACCTGTTACCCTTCAAACAGGATAAAACTAAACTCACTAGACAAATGATGCAAAACCTGGACACAAAATATATCTATACTTAAAGGAGAGAGACAAACCAAGAGATGCCTGCCTGCTACTAGCCTGGAGTCCAAGCCGTACTGTTATGTACCTATGTGCCAGTAGACATTCTTAAGGGCTGACACAGTTGCAGTCAGGTTGAAAATGATAATGGCCACCTCGAATGTAAGGGTAGAAGGAGACATAGACACCCACACCTACAATATCCCAGTGTGACAAAACGGTTTCTGGGTAGCTCATTCTGGTTATAGGGCTGGTCCACGATTTTGCAACCCATTATTTTCATCCAGTGTCAATTATCAAATGTAATACTGGGCGCTACACTTCCTCTGCCAACCTGGGGGGGCAGCGGACTGACCTCATGCTTCCTTCTATGCATGAGTAGTCCAAGCTGCTTCTTTTCACCCGACAGGGGAGAATTTTACCCATAGACATACTGTATAAACGTAGACGCCCTTTGGAGCGTATGTGCTCAAGTGAGGGTAAAACTTTCCCGAGATTCCTTTGCGAAGCACTGCGGAAGCATGAGCGTACATCACAGAGCGCATGTTCGGGTCTGTAAGTCCCGGAAAAGATGCGCTGTGATTGGCCAGTAATCACTTGAGTGGCAGCGTGACGTAACGTGCCTTCCACACCTCCGGCCTACTTCCTTCCCCAGTGTAAATTCTTCCGCCCCTCCTTCAACACACATCGCTCCAACGAACTGCAAGTGCCAATGAGGCATCTATTTTTTAAATATCTATGGTTTTACCGGCCGGACGTGGAAGGAACACGTTATTCCGACCAGTTCCTTTTCCCTCCATCAGGCGCCATAGAGACCAGGATTACTGGTCTCTAAACTGTCCCCTATACTGTCCCCTATACCTAGGGGACACGGGGAGAACATGCAAACTCCACACAGAAAGGCCCTTTCGCCAACCCCGCCTCGGGTATGGGCACTGATGGAGGAGAGAACACGCCCCCCAGCGCCCACAGCATCCCCAGCGGGAAACGAACCCAGGACCTTCTACTGTAGCTGTGAGGTGACAGCACTACCGACTGTGCCACGTGCCCCTAAACTGTCATGCCTGGTAAGTTTTTTATTCCCCCCCCCCCCCCCCCCCCCCCAACGGCTGGCTGTCCTTGACAACCAGTGGAGTGGATGTTGTACTGTAACATTGTGCCTTAATTGTGAATCCCTGAGTAAGTGGTAGACTGATCAAGAGTGACACGGTACAGACAAGATCAGATTGAGGTCAGACAAACCTGTTATATTCATGACCCCCTTCACTAAATGTAATAGATGCGAATGACTTTGCCACAGCGGCTTCATGCGTCCTTGTGGTTTACAGTGGATGCCCTCATAAACTATTGAACGACAGCTATATGACAGGGTGATGCTCTGATCAATATTGTAATTTGGACATGTGCTGATGCCGCAGCTGTGTGACTGGAAAGAGCACTAAGATAGAAGATAATCTGCTATTAATTAACATGTGTGAATGCAGTATGTAGAAGCTTGCCTCAAGAAGGCGACATATATTTTAACTTTTTAAGTTAAACCCTTGAGGAATTGTTTTTATTTTGTTTTTACAATAATATTGTAAACAGCACATTACAAAAAAGGGTGATATACCATTAAGAGTAAAACATGTAGTGTATACAATGTGCAGAAATAACGTGATCTAAAGAAATAAAATTTAGTCTAATTTTATAGGATTTGTCTCTGCTTTCTGTTCCCAGACAGCGTTTTTGGTGAAAGCAAGCTATATACAACTGCCAAAACTAAAGAACAGAACATTGCAGACAATTTTCCCCCAGATGAAAGTAGAGACTCTCGTCTTTCTTTTGAGATATTTGACGTTTACGTCGTCATAGACGATATTCTGTGGATCTTTTAATAAAAACGCTCAAAAACGCTGGGAGTGGCTGAAGACTCTGGCAGTAAATGAGTTGTGACAGACAGTGACTGAAAATGCAGGGAACTGAATGTGACAGTTGTCTGTGGTTTGCAGGTTTAAAAATGAAAATGCAACAGTTCTCCCGTCCTCTTGGTACTATATAATGCAAACATGTGTTAACTTAAAACACGGACTCACATTTGCAACATGCAATAGCGTAAGCAATGAATGGCAGACATACCGTAGCTGATCTACAAGAGCAGTACTCTACGCATCTTCGGTCTGTTGTGAAGCAGAACTAACAAGCCTGTCAGCGATCACAGGTGTATTTATACTGTGGTGATTGCAGCAATGATTGGCTGTGGTGAGTGGAGGCAGGTGCAGTGGATACGCATGATTGTGAATGGGGAGTGGCTAATGAGTGAGGGCAAGTGTGGTAGATAGGGAGCGATTGAGAACGGGGAGTGGCCGTGATAGGCAGAGGGTGGTCTCTACTATAGTCCTGAACCTACGTTGATCACAACTACATTTAAACGACTGCCTGTAGTATCCTCCTGTTAATGCTGTTATCGGCACATAACAAAATTGCCTAATAGGTTGCTGCTCTCATGGCTCTCCATTACTATGACGCAGACATAAGCAGACTCAGACATAAACTCTGAGTTCACTCAGAAATAAGTCACATAACCATAATTATATAGTTTCCACTGCACCTGTCCTACACCCAAATATGGCATGTGTCATGCTGACTGTGACAACATATGACATCAGATCCAAACAAACCCAATTTACCGAACCTTATCATCATGACACAGACTCAAACAAATCACATGAGGATCATGTGAAATGGAGATTTCCAACATGCACTGATGTTCATACCCAACAAAAAACATGTATTATTAGATGTGTAATATTTTTGTATTCATCCCAAAACATTACGATGATGAACAACCCTGATTTGCACATATGTCACCTGAGTGCCTCTGATATGCCCATATATTGTGACGTAGGTGTGAGAACCTGTGGATTTGCGCCCTCTACCGATATTGACGTCAGACTTCGGTGCTCTATAATTAAATGTAGCCCTGGGGCTCAAACCCCATAAGCCCAATAATTTAGCGAGCCCTGACTGCTATGATTGATTTCTAAACATTGCAGGCCCTGGGTAGCCAACTCGACCTGGGGGAGATCTGTGCTCAGAGGAGCACACTTTTCTAGTTCTGGTCATTATGATCGAGTCTTTGCCTCAGTTTTAATTAATTCAATGAGGGCCTCGGCTCTGAATCCTGTGTTTATTGTCTCCACCAGGCCGAAGGCATGGGGGGAGAGTATGTTTTGCACTCCATCCGTCCGTCCGTGTGTGTGTCCGTCCGTGTGTGTGTGTGTGTGTGTGTGTGTCCGTCCGTGTGTCCGTGAGCAGCTAATCTCGGCCACCGTTAACCCAGTCGATGCCAAATTTTGCACACACACTCCCTGGATGCCAACGATGAACCTCTGCCCCAAACTTTCCAGAACGGCCTGTTATAGCGCCACCAGGAGGCCGCTTTGTGCAAAACAAGTTTTTGCACAGTACACCTACAGATTTTGTCCAAACATCACGCAAATTGGTACACAGTCTCTCTAGAGCCATTCAACGAAACCAGTCTTTCAGATTTCTCAGACTCCATCCTGATTGGTTAAGATTGGCTTCCAAAGTTCACAGGAGTGCTCAGTTTCAAACAAAATGCTGCAAATCATGAACACATGGCGTGATTTCCGTGAAATTGTGCACCCACATTCCCACTAGGCCGAGGACGAAATGCCACATGAACAATTTCAACTCAGCCTCAAGGTGGCGCTATAACTGGCCGAAAAGTGTTTTTACCTCTAACTGCACGGATCTGTGGATAACTTTCTATGCCAACTCCCTAGAGGCCAAGGAAAAACCTTTGCCTGGAATTCTTCACATCTGCTCATCCTGGTGGAGACCTGTGCCCAGAAGGGCACTTTTTCTAGTGTTTGTATTATAATTGGTTGAATGTTCGCCCCCCTGGTATATAGAGATGCTAGTGTTTGTGTTATAATTCATGTCTACTGACTATGAAAACAAAGTTCATCTGTGGAGCCAAAAGTATAGAAAGTATACTCATTTTGTAGATTAGAAAGTCCCATTTTACAAGTTTTCAAATGTATTCAATGTGTACAAATCTTTTGAAAATAGCAGATCTACAAGCTCACAATGCATTTGTAGGTCCGGTATTTTAAAAAGGCCAAAATGTATATTTTACTGAAGGGCTGAAGTGGTCAATGTATGTTTTGTAATAATAATAAAAAATCTGCAAAGTAAACTAACTAAATTTGTCAAATAATTGTCGTGGAGTAAAGGTACTATATTTGTCTCTGAGATGTACGTAGTGAAAACTATTGCAAACCCTCCAGTATAAAAGTCCAATTTCCCTCAAAAGTGTACTTTAATGTACTTTACGCCACTGAGCACATTAATGAACCTTGAATCAAATGAACCATGTAAATACAACAAATTGAGCAGAGCACTGCAGGGAGTTGAACCCCATTCCGGTAAACCAGAAGTACCACAACCAGTGCCTTGGTTTTTGTTTTGTTTTACGAGGTCCATTCGTTGAAATGTTAATTTTGCATTTTAACAGTAAAGTAATTTCACAATTTACATTGTAGGCAATGATTAATTACGGTATGGCACCAGGCCAAAGCCATGGGGAGAGAGTATGTTTTGCACTCTGAGTGTGTGTGTGTGTGTGTGTCCGTCAGTTTGTTAACAGCTAATCTCCGGCACCATTAACCCGGTCGATGCCAAATTTTGCACACACACTCCCTGGATGCCAACGATGAACCTCTGTCCCAAATTTTCCAGGACGGCCTGTATAGCACCACACATTTTTTTATGCCCTCCGAGACTATGGACTTTTCCGTGATTTTCACCTTTTTTCAAATCCTAAACAATGATGAAGAATCGCGCACTATAGCATGCCACTTAATGACCTTGACCAATATCAATGACCTTGAGCAGTATAAATGAACTTCAATAAGACTAGTAAATGACCTTGACCAGTATAAATGACCTTGAGCAGTATAAATGAACTTCAATAAGACTAGTAAATGACCTTGACCAGTATAAATGACCTTGAGCAGTATAAATTAACTTCAATAAGACTAGTAAATGACCTTGACCAGTATAAATGACCTTGAGCAGTATAAATGAACTTCAATAAGACTAGTAAATGACCTTGACCAGTATAAATGACCTTGAGCAGTATAAATTAACTTCAATAAGACTAGTAAATGACCTTGACCAGTATAAATGACCTTGAGCAGTATAAATTAACTTCAATAAGACTAGTAAATGACCTTGACCAGTATAAATGACCTTGACAAGTACAAAATGACCTTGACCAGTATAAATGACCTTCACCAGTATAAAAGACCGTGACCAGTATATGACTGTGACCAGTATAAATTACCTTCATGAGACTAGTAAATGACCTTGACCAGTATAAATGACCTTCATAAGACTAGTAAATGATCTTCACCAGTATAAATGAACTTGACCAGTATGCGGTCCGTGACCATGGACTATAGCCTTTCACTTTTCCTTGATTTTCACCTTTTTTTTAAATCCTCAACAATGATGAAGAATCGCGCACTATAGCGCGCCACTCAATGACCTGAGACCACAACAGGTATAAGAAAGACGTTCTGATCTTCATCAGGTCATGTGTACACAAAACATACACTTTTATACTAAGGGAGTGCCCACATTAACCAATCAAAACACCACATTTTGGTGCCCCTCCCATCACTGCAGGTGTGACACGTCAACCCTGAGTGAGTAGGTGGGGACCCAGACATATTGATGTAAATATAGTCTGTTCAGAAATGTTAGTGCCTCTCATAGAGCTTGTAGGTGATGCAGAGGAGGGAAATGGGTCGGTAGCTCTTCAGGTATAATGGGTCTTTGCCAGGTTTAGGGATTGCAACCACTTTGGCCTTTTTACAGACAGAAGGGATGGTTTTCTGTGCTATGCATGTGTTCAGCATCCCCACAAGCCAGGTCTTTGCGTTAGGTCCCAGGTGCTGTATAATTTCTGCCAGTATGTCATCAATCCCTGCTGCTTTTCCGGGTTTCAACCTTCCCATTGTGACCAACACCGCCACCGACCCACAGGAGAATACCATCGCACAGTGGTATCAGACCAACCACAATCAGCCAGCCCTCAAACCAAACCCTTCGACCTAGAAGAACTTGAAACTGCAATGGGGAAGTTGAAACCCGGAAAAGCAGCAGGGATTGATGACATACTGGCAGAAATTATACAGCACCTGGGACCTAACGGAAAGACCTGGCTTGTGGGGATGCTGAACACATGCATAGCATAGACAACCATCCCTTCTGTCTGGAAAAAGGCCAAAGTGGTTGCAATCCCTAAACCTGGCAAAGACCCATTATCCCCAAAGAGCTACCGACCCATTTCCCTCCTCTGCATCACAAGCTCTATGAGAGGCTGCTACTCCAACGCCTCGTTGCCACTCAGATGCCAAGCTGACTAAAGACCAAGCTGGTTTCCGTCCCGGCCGCTCCTGTGCTGGACAGAGCTCAACCTCACCCAACACATTGAGGATGGGTTTGAGGGAAAACAAATAACTGGAGCAGCATTCAGAGATCTCTCTGCTGCCTACGACACTGTCCAACACCGCACAATGGTCAGGAAAAGCCTCCTCAAAAACAGACGCTTCTATGTCCAGTTAAATGACCAGAGGAGTAAATGGAAAGCCCAAAAGAACGGCCTCCCACAAGGTAGCGTGCTCGCCACCCTCCTTTTCAATATCTACACAAACGACCAGCCACTACCCAATGCCTAATGCCAGCATTTCATCTACGCCGACGACCTCTGCATTACAACCCAACAAGCAGACTTCCAGAAGATTGAGTCTGTCCTTGAAAGTGCCCTCAAAGAAATGTCAAGCTACTACAATACAACCACCTGAAACCCAACCCATCAAAAACCCAACTATACATTCGACATTCGAGGGTCGCCAGTCCTCTCGAACGGAACAGTTTAACGTCATGCCCAGGACGAAAAGATATAGAGAACACCAACATGACAAATAACAGCAGGAAGGCATGGGCCACAATCCACCGTCTTGGCAAAGACCACACCACCCATAATTCACAACGGTCAAAGCAAACTCTGTTGCATCACAACTGGTGTAGGCATTGGATGGAGCCCGCACACCACAGGTATAAGAAAGACGTTCTGTATTGAAATACTGACAACGTTTCGATCTATTTGATCTTCATCAGGTCATGTGTACACAAAACATACACTTTTATACTAAGGGAGTGCCCCCATTAACCAATCAAAACACCACATTTTGGTGCCCCTCCCATCACTGCAGGTGTGACGCGTCAACCCTGAGCGAGTAGGTGGGGACCCAGACATATTGATGTAAATATAGTCTAACATAACATCAGTAGCATTACAAAGTTATTGTGACAGTAATAATTGCTATAGTGTGTGTTCAGTAAAAGTGTTAAGTGTTCAGTAACAGGAATATTCCTGTCTCTCCAGCTCTTTAATAAATAGAAAAGGGTTTAATCAGGAGTTGTAGTAGCCACAGGATAATCTAAGCGGTGGATATTGCTCTTGTCTTCATGTCTTTATGTATGTCAATTGTCTTGTTGTTTGTGTTATGTCAAATGCGTGTATACGTGTTCTGCATACTTGGCTGCTGTGTTGCAAGATAAATTTCAGTGTGAACTGACAATAAAGTACCATATCATATATATCATATCGTCACCTTATTAAACTAATGGCCTAAGTAATGGACCAATGAACCATGTAAATACAACACATTGAGCAGGGCACTGCAGGGAGTTGAACCCCGTTCCGGTAAACCAGAAGTCCGACACCAGTGCCTTAGTTTTTGTGTTGTTGTTCATTTACAGGTCCAGGTGTGCATACGCATGTGCGCCTGTGCGTGTGTAGGTGCATGTGTGCATGTGTGTGTGCACGCTTCAATGACCACTGTTGGACCCCATGGGGATCAAGGACCTCTGGGAGCCACCCATAATTCACAACGGTCACAGCGAACTCTGTTGCATCACAACTGGTGGCCAACAGTCGTAACCAACACCGCCGCCGACCCACAGGAGAATACCATCGCACAGTGGTATCAGACCAACCACAATCAGCCAGCCCTCAAACCAGACCCTTTGACCTAGAAGAACTCGAAACTGCAATGGGAAAGTTGAAACCCGGAAAAGCAGCAGGGATTGATGACATACTGGCAGAAATTATACAGCACCTGGAACCTAACGCAAAGACCTGGCTCGTGGGGATGCTTAATACATGCATGGCACAGAAAACCATCCCTTCTGTCTGGAGAAAGGCCAAAGTGGTTGCAATCCCCAAACCTGGCAAAGACCCATTATCCCCAAAGAACTACCGACCCATGTCCCGCCTCTGCATCACCTACAAGAGAGGCTGCTACTCCAACGCCTCATGCCACTCATAGATACCAAGCTGAATAAAGACCAAGCTGGTTTCCGTCCCGGGCCGCTCCTGTGCTGGACAGAGCTCAACCTCACCCAACACATTGAGGATGGGTTTGAGGGAAAACAAATAACTGGAGCAGCAACTGGAGGGCAAAGCAAGCACGCAGGCAGCTTGTGCCTGCCTGCCTGCCTGCCTTCCTGCCTGCCTCCCTCATGTGGAAGCTGCGTAGTTGAGTTTGTGTGTGTCTTTCTTTTTCTGTCTTTCTTTCTTAGGACGAAGATCAAGGTAGACGCCGTTGGAAGGCTCAACACAAGCCGATGCCCCTAGAGATTCATCCCAAAGCTTCCCTCAGGGAGCCCAGCAAGCCAGCTAGCCAGCAAGCCTGCCCAGTCAGCCAACGCAGCCAGCCAGCTCCGCCAGTCAGCCAGTGTAGAAAGTCAGGCTGCCAAGCCAGCGCACATCAGCCCTTGCAGTCAACCATTGTTGCCATACCAGCCTTGCTCAGCCAGATCAGCCAGGCCTCTCTCGAGGCCTGGCTCTCTGTCTGCCTGGCCCGGTCTGCCCTGCCCTGCCTTGCAGCAACAGAACCAGCCTTGCTGGCAAGCCAGCCAGCTCAGAATACGAGCTCAGCAAGCCAGCGCAGCTGGCAAGCACGCAGTTAGTCTAAACCAGTTTCAGACCGGCAGGCCAGGGCAGACAGACAGGAAGACCGAGGCGCCTAGGCAGGCAGACAGGCCAGGAAGGCAACGAAGTGCAGGCAGGGGGACTATCCGGCCTAAGGCTGCGCTGCAAGGGTTGGAGCCTGGCTTGCTCCTGCTGGTCTGGGCTGAGTGGCTGTGGCTGCACAGTAAGGCTGCAGTAACCTAGTCTGGGCTTGTTGCTGCACTGGCTTGCTCAGCTCGCATTCTGAGCTGGCTGGCTTGCCAGAAAGGCTGGTTCTGTTGCTGCAAGGCAGGGCAGGGCAGACCGGGCAAGGCAGACAGAGAGCCAGGCCTCGAGAGAGGCCTGGCTGAGCTGACTGAGCAAGGCTGGTATGGCTGCAATGGCTGACTGCAACGGCTGATATGCTCTGGCTTGGCAGCCTGACTTTCTACACTGGCTGACTGGCGGAGCTGACTGGCTGCGTTGGCTGACTGGGCAGGCTTGCTGGCTAGCTGGCTTGCTGGGCTCCCTGAGGGAAGCTTTGGGATGGATCTCTAGGGGCATCGGCTTGTGTTGAGCCTTCCAACGGCGTCTACCTTTATCTCCGTCCTAAGAAAGAAAGACAGAAAAAGAAAGACACACACAAACCCAACTATGCAGCTTCCACCTGAGGAACCGAGACGCGAAAAAAGAACTGAGCGTCACTTGGGATGGTCACAAACTCTCCAAACATACCCACCCCATGTATCTTGGAGTTACACTGGACAGGACACTCTTCTTCAAAAAACACCTGGAGAACACAAAAGCCACGGTCAACACCCACAATAACATCCTGTGAAAACTAGTGAACTCCAAGTGGGGTGCAGACCCACAAACAATCCGCGCAACTGCCATGGCCCTGTCTTTCTCTACAGCAGAGTATGCCTGCTCAAGCTGGAGCCGATCACGTCACACCAAATTGGTCGACACAGCCCTAAATGACACCTGTCGCATCATCACGGGATGCGTCAAGACAACACCTGTCCCTGTCCCAGCACCTGTTTACATTCGAGGGTCGCCGGTCCTCTCGAACGGAACAGTTTAACGTCATGCCCAGGACGAAAAGATATAGAGAACACCAAAATGACAAATAACAGCAGGAAGGCATGAGCCACAATCCACCGTCTTGGCAAAGACCACACCACCCATAATTCACAACGGTCACAGCAAACTCTGTTGCATCACAACTGGTGTAGGTATTGGATGGAGCCCGCACATCACAGGTATAAAAAAAACGTTCTATATTGAAATACTGACAACGTTTCGATCTATTTGATCTTCATCAGGTCATGTGTACACAAAACATACACTTTTATACTAAGGGAGTGCCCCCATCAACCAATCAAAACACCACATTTTGGTGCCCCTCCCATCACTGCAGGTGTGACACGTCAACCCTGAGTGAGTAGGTGGGGACCCAGACATATTGATGTAAATATAGTCTGTTCAGAAATGTTAGTGCCTCTCATAGAGCTTGTAGGTGATGCAGGAGGGAAATGGGTCGGTAGCTCTTCGGGGATAATGGGTCTTTGCCAGGTTTAGGGATTGCAACCACTTCGGCCTTTTTCCAAACAGAAGGGATGGTTTTCTGTGCTATGCATGTGTTCAGCATCCCCACAAGCCAGGTCCTTGCGTTAGGTCCCAGGTGCTGTATCATTTCTGCCAGTATGCCATCAATCCGTGCTGCTTTTCCGGGTTTCAACTTTCCCATTGCAGTTTCACGTTCTTCTAAGTCGAAGGGTTTGGTTTGAGGGCTGGCTGATTGTGGTTGGTCTGATACCACTGTGCGATGGTATTCTATGTGAGTCGGTGGCGGTGTTGGTTACAACTGTTGGCCACCAGTTGTGACCAAGACCGCCACCGACCCACAGGAGAATACCATCGCACAGTGGTATCAGACCAACCACAATCAGCCAGCCCTCAAACCAAACCCTTCGACCTAGAAGAACTTGAAACTGCAATTTGAAAGTTGAAACCCGGAAAAGCAGCAGGGATTGATGACCTACTGGCAGAAATGTTACAGCACCTGGGACCCAACGCAAAGACCTGGCTTGTGGGGATGCTGAACACATGCATAGCACAGAAAACCATCCCTTCTGTCTGGGAAAAGGCCAATGTGGTTGCAATCCTTAAACCAGGCAAAGACCCATTATCCACAAAGAGCTACCGACCCATTTCCCTCTGCATCACCTACAAGGCTATATGAGAAGCTGCTACTCCAACGCCTCGTTGCCACTCATAGACACCAAGCTGACTAAAGACCAAGCTGGTTTCCGTCCTGGCCGCTCCTGTGCTGGACAGAGCTCAACCTCACCCAACACATTGAGGATGGGTTTGAGGGAAAACAAATAACTGGAGCAACAGATCTCTCTGCTGCCTACGACACTGTCCAACACCGCACAATGGTCAGGAAAAGCCTCCTCAACAACAGGCGCTTCTATGTCCAGTTAAATGACCAGAGGAGTAAATGGAAAGCCCAAAAGAACGGCCTACCACAAGGTAGCCTGCTCGCCCCCTCCTTTTCAATATCTACACAAACGTCCAGCCACTACCCAAAGTAGTAGTACTGGAATGAAATGATAGAGAACACCTCACACACACATAGTTTCCTTTCGTGGCTGTTTACATTCGAGGGTCGCCGGTCCTCTCGAACGGAACAGTTTAACGTCATGCCCAGGACGAAAAGATATAGAGAACACCAACATGACAAATAACAGCAGGAAGGCATTATAAATTACCTTCATGAGACTAGTAAATGACCTTGACCAGTATAAATGACCTTCATAAGACTAGTAAATGATCTTCACCAGTATAAATGACCTTGACCAGTATGCGGTCCGTGACCATGGACTATAGCCTTTTGCTTTTCCTTGATTTTCACCTTTTTTTTAAATCCTCAACAATGATGAAGAATCGCGCACTATAGCGCGCCGCTCAATGACCTCTGAGACCATGGACCAATGAATGAAATACAACACATTGAGCAGGGCACTGCAGGGAGTTGAACCCCGTTCCGGTAAACCAGAAGTCCGACACCAGTGCCTTAGTTTTTGTGTTGTTGTTCATTTAAAGGTCCAGGTGTGCATACGCATGTGCGCCTGTGCGTGTGTAGGTGCATGTGTGCGCACGCTTCAATGACCACTGTTGGACCCAATGGCGATCAAGGACCTCAGGGAGCCACCCATAATTCACAACGGTCACAGCGAACTCTGTTGCATCACAACTGGTGGCCAACAGTCGTAACCAACACCGCCGCCGACCCACAGGAGAATACCATCGCACAGTGGTATCAGACCAACCACAATCAGCCAGCCCTCAAACCAAACCCTTCGACCTAGAAGAACTCGAAACTGCAATGGGAAAGTTGAAACCCGGAAAAGCAGCAGGGATTGATGACATACTGGCAGAAATTATACAGCACCTGGAACCTAACGCAAAGACCTGGCTCGTGGGGATGCTGAATACATGCATGGCACAGAAAACCATCCCTTCTGTCTGGAGAAAGGCCAAAGTGGTTGCAATCCCCAAACCTGGCAAAGACCCATCATCCTCAAATAGCTACAGACCCATTTCCCTCCTCTGCATCACCTACAAGAGAGGCTGCTACTCCTGTTTACATTCGAGGGTCGCTGGTACTCTCGAACGGAACAGTTTAACGTCATGCCCAGGACGAAAAGATATAGAGAACACCAACATGACAAATAACAGCAGGAAGGCATGAGCCACAATCCACCGTCTTGGCAAAGACCACACCACCCATAATTCACAACGGTCACAGCAAACTCTGTTGCATCACAACTGGTGTAGGTATTGGATGGAGCCCGCACATCACAGGTATAAAAAAAACGTTCTATATTGAAATACTGACAACGTTTCGATCTATTTGATCTTCATCAGGTCATGTGTACACAAAACATACACTTTTATACTAAGGGAGTGCCCCCATCAACCAATCAAAACACCACATTTTGGTGCCCCTCCCATCACTGCAGGTGTGACACGTCAACCCTGAGTGAGTAGGTGGGGACCCAGACATATTGATGTAAATATAGTCTGTTCAGAAATGTTAGTGCCTCTCATAGAGCTTGTAGGTGATGCAGGAGGGAAATGGGTCGGTAGCTCTTCAGGGATAATGGGTCTTTGCCAGGTTTAGGGATTGCAACCACTTCGGCCTTTTTCCAAACAGAAGGGATGGTTTTCTGTGCTATGCATGTGTTCAGCATCCCCACAAGCCAGGTCCTTGCGTTAGGTCCCAGGTGCTGTATCATTTCTGCCAGTATGCCATCAATCCCTGCTGCTTTTCCGGGTTTCAACTTTCCCATTGCAGTTTCACGTTCTTCTAAGTCGAAGGGTTTGGTTTGAGGGCTGGCTGATTGTGGTTGGTCTGATACCACTGTGCGATGGTATTCTATGTGAGTCGGTGGCGGTGTTGGTTACAACTGTTGGCCACCAGTTGTGACCAAGACCGCCACCGACCCACAGGAGAATACCATCGCACAGTGGTATCAGACCAACCACAATCAGCCAGCCCTCAAACCAAACCCTTCGACCTAGAAGAACTTGAAACTGCAATGGGAAAGTTGAAACCCGGAAAAGCAGCAGGGATTGATGACCTACTGGCAGAAATGTTACAGCACCTGGGACCCAACGCAAAGACCTGGCTTGTGGGGATGCTGAACACATGCATAGCACAGAAAACCATCCCTTCTGTCTGGGAAAAGGCCAAAGTGGTTGCAATCCTTAAACCTGGCAAAGACCCATTATCCACAAAGAGCTACAGACCCATTTCCCTCTGCATCACCTACAAGGCTATATGAGAAGCTGCTACTCCAACGCCTCGTTGCCACTCATAGATACCAAGCTGACTAAAGACCAAGCTGGTTTCCGTCCCAGCCGCTCCTGTGCTGGACAGAGCTCAACCTCACCCAACACATTGAGGATGGGTTTGAGGGGAAACAAATAACTGGAGCAGCATTCAGAGATCTCTCTGCTGCCTACGACACTGTCCAACACCGCACAATGGTCAGGAAAAGCCTCCTCAACAACAGGCGCTTCTATGTCCAGTTAAATGACCAGAGGAGTAAATGGAAAGCCCAAAAGAACGGCCTCCCACAAGGTAGCGTGCTCGCCCCCCTCCTTTTCAATATCTACACAAACGACCAGCCACTACCCAATGCCTAATGCCAGCATTTCATCTACGCCGACAACCTCTGCATTACGAACCAACAAGCAGACTTCCAGAAGATTGAGTCTGTCCTTGAAAGTGCCCTCCAAGAAATGTCAAGCTACTACAATACAACCACCTGAAACCCAACCCATAGAGAACACCTCACACACACATAATTTCCTTTCGTGGCTGTTTACATTCGAGGGTCGCTGGTACTCTCGAACGGAACAGTTTAACGTCATGCCCAGGACGAAAAGATATAGAGAACACCAACATGACAAATAACAGCAGGAAGGCATGAGCCACAATCCACCGTCTTGGCAAAGACCACACCACCCATAATTCACAACGGTCACAGCAAACTCTGTTGCATCACAACTGGTGTAGGTATTGGATGGAGCCCGCACATCACAGGTATAAAAAAAACGTTCTATATTGAAATACTGACAACGTTTCGATCTATTTGATCTTCATCAGGTCATGTGTACACAAAACATACACTTTTATACTAAGGGAGTGCCCCCATCAACCAATCAAAACACCACATTTTGGTGCCCCTCCCATCACTGCAGGTGTGACACGTCAACCCTGAGTGAGTAGGTGGGGACCCAGACATATTGATGTAAATATAGTCTGTTCAGAAATGTTAGTGCCTCTCATAGAGCTTGTAGGTGATGCAGGAGGGAAATGGGTCGGTAGCTCTTCGGGGATAATGGGTCTTTGCCAGGTTTAGGGATTGCAACCACTTCGGCCTTTTTCCAAACAGAAGGGATGGTTTTCTGTGCTATGCATGTGTTCAGCATCCCCACAAGCCAGGTCCTTGCGTTAGGTCCCAGGTGCTGTATCATTTCTGCCAGTATGCCACCAATCCCTGCTGCTTTTCCGGGTTTCAACTTTCCCATTGCAGTTTCACGTTCTTCTAAGTCGAAGGGTTTGGTTTGAGGGCTGGCTGATTGTGGTTGGTCTGATACCACTGTGCGATGGTATTCTATGTGAGTCGGTGGCGGTGTTGGTTACAACTGTTGGCCACCAGTTGTGACCAAGACCGCCACCGACCCACAGGAGAATAACATCGCACAGTGGTATCAGACCAACCACAATCAGCCAGCCCTCAAACCAAACCCTTCGACCTAGAAGAACTTGAAACTGCAATGGGAAAGTTGAAACCCGGAAAAGCAGCAGGGATTGATGACCTACTGGCAGAAATGTTACAGCACCTGGGACCCAACGCAAAGACCTGGCTTGTGGGGATGCTGAACACATGCATAGCACAGAAAACCATCCCTTCTGTCTGGGAAAAGGCCAAAGTGGTTGCAATCCTTAAACCTGGCAAAGACCCATTATCCACAAAGAGCTACCGACCCATTTCCCTCTGCATCACCTACAAGGCTATATGAGAAGCTGCTACTCCAACGCCTCGTTGCCACTCATAGATACCAAGCTGACTAAAGACCAAGCTGGTTTCCGTCCCAGCCGCTCCTGTGCTGGACAGAGCTCAACCTCACCCAACACATTGAGGATGGGTTTGAGGGGAAACAAATAACTGGAGCAGCATTCAGAGATCTCTCTGCTGCCTACGACACTGTCCAACACCGCACAATGGTCAGGAAAAGCCTCCTCAACAACAGGCGCTTCTATGTCCAGTTAAATGATGGAAAGCCCAAAAGAACGGCCTCCCACAAGGTAGCGTGCTCGCCCCCCTCCTTTTCAATATCTACACAAACGACCAGCCACTACCCAATGCCTAATGCCAGCATTTCATCTACGCTGACAACCTCTGCATTACGACCCAACAAGCAGACTTCCAGAAGATTGAGTCTGTCCTTGAAAGTGCCCTCCAAGAAATGTCAAGCTACTACAATACAACCACCTGAAACCCAACCCATAGAGAACACCTCACACACACATAATTTCCTTTCGTGGCTGTTTACATTCGAGGGTCGCTGGTACTCTCGAACGGAACAGTTTAACGTCATGCCCAGGACGAAAAGATATAGAGAACACCAACATGACAAATAACAGCAGGAAGGCATGAGCCACAATCCACCGTCTTGGCAAAGACCACACCACCCATAATTCACAACAGTCACAGCAAACTCTGTTGCATCACAACTGGTGTAGGTATTGGATGGAGCCCGCACATCACAGGTATAAAAAAAAAAGGTTCTATATTGAAATACTGACAACGTTTCGATCTATTTGATCTTCATCAGGTCATGTGTACACAAAACATACACTTTTATACTAAGGGAGTGCCCCCATCAACCAATCAAAACACCACATTTTGGTGCCCCTCCCATCACTGCAGGTGTGACACGTCAACCCTGAGTGAGTAGGTGGGGACCCAGACATATTGATGTAAATATAGTCTGTTCAGAAATTGTAGTGCCTCTCATAGAGCTTGTAGGTGATGCAGAGGAGGGAAATGGGTCGGTAGCTCTTCGGGGATAATGGGTCTTTGCCAGGTTTAGGGATTGCAACTACTCCAGCCTTTTTCCAAACAGAAGGGATGGTTTTCTGTGCTATGCATGCATGTGTTCAGCATCCCCACAAGCCAGGTCCTTGCGATAGGTCCCAGGTGCTGTATCATTTCTGCCAGTATGCCATCAATCCCTGCTGCTTTTCCGGGTTTCAACTTTCCCATTGCAGTTTCACGTTCTTCTAAGTCGAAGGGTTTGGTTTGAGGGCTGGCTGATTGTGGTTGGTCTGATACCACTGTGCGATGGTATTCTATGTGGGTCGGTGGCGGTGTTGGTTACAACTGTTGGCCACCAGTTGTGACCAAGACCGCCACCAACCCACAGGAGAATACCATCGCACAGTGGTATCAGACCAACCACAATCAGCCAGCCTTCAAACCAAACCCTTCGACCTAGAAGAACGTGAAACTGCAATGGGAAAGTTGAAACCCGGAAAAGCAGCAGGGATTGATGACCTACTAGCAGAAATGATACAGCACCTGGGACCTAACGCAAAGACCTGGCTCGTGGGGATGCTGAACACATGCATGGCACAGAAAACCATCCCTTCTGTCTGGAGAAAAGCCAAAGTGGTTGCAATCCCCAAACCTGGCAAAGACCCATCATCCTCAAAGAGCTACCGACCCATTTCCCTCCTCTGCATCACCTACAAGAGAGGCTGCTACTCCCAACGCCTCATACCACTCATAGACACCAAGCTGACTAAAGACCAAGCTGGTTTCCGTCCCGTCCTGTGCTGGACAGAGCTCAACCTCACCCAACACATTGAGGATGGGTTTGAGGGAAAACAAATAACTGGAGCAGCAACTGGAGGGCGAAGCAAGCACGCAGGCAGCTTGTGCCTGCCTGCGTGCCTGCCTGCCTTCCTCATGTGGAAGCTGCATAGTTGAGTTTGTGTGTGTGTTTCTTTTTCTGTCTTTCTTTCTTAGGACGAAGATCAAGGTAGACGCCGTTGGAAGGCTCAACACAAGCCGATGCCCCTAGAGATCCATCCCAAAGCTTCCCTCAGGGAGTCCAGCAAGCCAGCTAGCCAGCAAGCCCGCCCAGTCAGCCAACGCAGCCAGCCAGCTCCGCCAGTCAGCCAGTGTAGAAAGTCAGCCTGCCAAGCCAGCGCACATCAGCCCTTGCAGTCAACCATTGTAGCCATACCAGCCTTGCTCAGTCAGCTCAGCCAGGCCTCTCTCGAGGCCTGGCTCTCTGTCTGCCTGGCCCGGTCTGCCCCGCCCTGCCTTGCAGCAACAGAACCAGCCTTGCTGGCAAGCCAGCCAGCTCAGAATACGAGCTCAGCAAGCCAGCGCAGCTGGCAAGCACGCAGTTAGTCTAAACCAGTTTCAGACTGGCAGGCCAAGGCAGACAGACAGGAAGACCGAGGCGCCTAGGCAGGCAGACAGGCCAGGAAGGCAACAAAGTGCAGGCAGGGGGACTGTCCGGCCTAAGGCTGCGCTGCAAGGGTTGGAGCCTGGCCAGCTCCTGCTGGTCTAGACTGAGTGGCTGTGGCTGCACAGTAAGGCTGCGGTAACCTAGTCTGGGCTTGCTGCTGCACTGGCTTGCTCAGCTCGCATTCTGAGCTGGCTGGCTTTCCAGAAAGGCTGGTTCTGTTGCTGCAAGGCAGGGCAGGGCAGACCGGGCCAGGCAGACAGAGAGCCAGGCCTCAAGAGAGGCCTGGCTGAGCTGACTGAGCAAGGCTGGTATGGCTGCAATGGCTGACTGCAAGGGCTGATATGCTCTGGCTTGGCAGCCTGACTTTCTACACTGGCTGACTGGCGGAGCTGACTGGCTGCGTTGGCTGACTGGGCAGGCTTGCTGGCTAGCTGGCTTGCTGTGCTCCCTGAGGGAAGCTTTGGGATGGATCTCTAGGGGCATCGGCTAGTGTTGAGCCTTCCTATGGTGTCTACCTTGATCTCCGTCCTAAGAAAGAAAGACAGAAAAAGAAAGACACACAAACCCAACTATGCAGCTTCCACCTGAGGAACCGAGACGCGAGAAAAGAACTGAGCGTCACTTGGGATGGTCACAAACTCTCCAACCATACCCACCCCATGTATCTTGGAGTTACACTGGACAGGACACTCTTCTTCAAAAAAACACCTGGAGAACACAAAAGCCACGGTCAACACCCACAATAACATCCTGTGAAAACTAGTGAACTCCCAAGTGGGGCGCAGACCCACAAACAATCCGTGCAACTGCCATGGCCCTGTCTTTCTCTACAGCAGAGTATGCCTGCTCAAGCTGGAGCCGATCACGTCACACCAAATTGGTCGACACAGCCCTAAATGACACCTGTCGCATCATCACGGGATGGGTCAAGACAACACCTGTCCCGTCCGTGCCTTTATGCGCTAGCCGGCACCTCCCCCCGCACATCAGACGACTGTGTAACGCTCAAGATGAATGGAAAACACAGGAGATAGACAGTGAAGTCTGGAATGAAATGATAGAGAACACCTCACACACACAGTTTCCTTTCGTGGCCGTTTACATTCGAGGGTCGCCGGTCCTCTCGAACGGAACAGTTTAACGTCATGCCCAGGACGAAAAGATATAGAGAACACCATAATGACAAATAACAGCAGGAAGGCATGGGCCACAATCCACCGTCTTGGCAAAGACCACACCACCCATAATTCACAACGGTCACAGCAAACTCTGTTGCATCACAACTGGTGTAGGTATTGGATGGAGCCCGCACACCACAGGTATAAGAAAGACGTGATGCAGAGGAGGGAAATGGGTCGGTAGCTCTTCGGGGATAATGGGTCTTTGCCAGGTTTAGGGATTGCAACTACTCCAGCCTTTTTCCAAACAGAAGGGATGGTTTTCTGTGCTATGCATGTGTTCAGCATCCCCACAAGCCAGGTCCTTGCGATAGGTCCCAGGTGCTGTATCATTTCTGCCAGTATGCCATCAATCCCTGCTGCTTTTCCGGGTTTCAACTTTCCCATTGCAGTTTCACGTTCTTCTAAGTCGAAGGGTTTGGTTTGAGGGCTGGCTGATTGTGGTTGGTCTGATACCACTGTGCGATGGTATTCTATGTGGGTCGGTGGCGGTGTTGGTTACAACTGTTGGCCACCAGTTGTGACCAAGACCGCCACCGACCCACAGGAGAATACCATCGCACAGTGGTATCAGACCAACCACAATCAGCCAGCCCTCAAACCAAACCCTTCGACCTAGAAGAACTTGAAACTGCAATGGGAAAGTTGAAACCCGGAAAAGCAGCAGGGATTGATGACCTACTGGCAGAAATGTTACAGCACCTGGGACCCAACGCAAAGACCTGGCTTGTGGGGATGCTGAACACATGCATAGCACAGAAAACCATCCCTTCTGTCTGGGAAAAGGCCAAAGTGGTTGCAATCCCTAAACCTGGCAAAGACCCATTATCCACAAAGAGCTACCGACCCATTTCCCTCTGCATCACCTACAAGGCTATATGAGAAGCTGCTACTCCAACGCCTTGTTGCCACTCATAGATACCAAGCTGACTAAAGACCAAGCTGGTTTCCGTCCCAGCCGCTCCTGTGCTGGACAGAGCTCAACCTCACCCAACACATTGAGGATGGGTTTGAGGGGAAACAAATAACTGGAGCAGCATTCAGAGATCTCTCTGCTGCCTACGACACTGTCCAACACCGCACAATGGTCAGGAAAAGCCTCCTCAACAACAGGCGCTTCTATGTCCAGTTAAATGACCAGAGGAGTAAATAGAAAGCCCAAAAGAACGGCCTCCAACAAGGTAGCGTGCTCGCCCCCCTCCTTTTCAATATCTACACAAACGACCAGCCACTACCCAATGCCTAATGCCAGCGTTTCATCTACGCCGACAACCTCTGCATTACGACCCAACAAGCAGACTTCCAGAAGATTGAGTCTGTCCTTGAAAGTGCCCTCCAAGAAATGTCAAGCTACTACAATACAACCACCTGAAACCCAACCTATAGAGAACACCTCACACACACATAATTTCCTTTCGTGGCCGTTTACATTCGAGGGTCGCTGGTCCTCTCGAACGGAACAGTTTAACGTCATGCCCAGGACGAAAATATATAGAGAACACCAACATGTCAAATAACAGCAGGAAGGCATGGGCCACAATCCACCGTCTTGGCAAAAACCACACCACCCATAATTCACAACGGTCACAGCAAACTCTGTTGCATCACAACTGGTGTAGGTATTGGATGGAGCCCGCACACCACAGGTATAAGAAAGACGTTCTTTGTTGAAATACTGACAGCGTTTCGATCCATTTGATCTTCATCAGGTCATGTGTACACAAAACATACACTTTTATACTAAGGGAGTGCCCCCATTAAACAATCAAAATACCACATTTTGGTGCCCCTCCCATCACTGCAGGTGTGACACGTCAACCCTGAGTGAGTAGGTGGGGACCCAGACATATTGATGTAAATATAGTCTGTTCAGAAATTGTAGTGCCTCTCATAGAGCTTGTAGGTGATGCAGAGGAGGGAAATGGGTCGGTAGCTCTTCGGGGATAATGGGTCTTTGCCAGGTTTAGGGATTGCAACTACTCCAGCCTTTTTCCAAACAGAAGGGATGGTTTTCTGTGCTATGCATGTGTTCAGCATCCCCACAAGCCAGGTCCTTGCGATAGGTCCCAGGTGCTGTATCATTTCTGCCAGTATGCCATCAATCCCTGCTGCTTTTCCGGGTTTCAACTTTCCCATTGCAGTTTCACGTTCTTCTAAGTCGAAGGGTTTGGTTTGAGGGCTGGCTGATTGTGGTTGGTCTGATACCACTGTGCGATGGTATTCTATGTGGGTCGGTGGCGGTGTTGGTTACAACTGTTGGCCACCAGTTGTGACCAAGACCGCCACCGACCCACAGGAGAATACCATCGCACAGTGATATCAGACCAACCACAATCAGCCAGCCCTCAAACCAAACCCTTCGACCTAGAAGAACTTGAAACTGCAATGGGAAAGTTGAAACCCGGAAAAGCAGCAGGGATTGATGACCTACTGGCAGAAATGTTACAGCACCTGGGACCCAACGCAAAGACCTGGCTTGTGGGGATGCTGAACACATGCATAGCACAGAAAACCATCCCTTCTGTCTGGGAAAAGGCCAACGTGGTTGCAATCCCTAAACCTGGCATAGACCCATTATCCACAAAGAGCTACCGACCCATTTCCCTCTGCATCACCTACAAGGCTATATGAGAAGCTGCTACTCCAACGCCTTGTTGCCACTCATAGATACCAAGCTGACTAAAGACCAAGCTGGTTTCCGTCCCAGCCGCTCCTGTGCTGGACAGAGCTCAACCTCACCCAACACATTGAGGATGGGTTTGAGGGGAAACAAATAACTGGAGCAGCATTCAGAGATCTCTCTGCTGCCTACGACACTGTCCAACACCGCACAATGGTCAGGAAAAGCCTCCTCAACAACAGGCGCTTCTATGTTCAGTTAAATGACCAGAGGAGTAAATGGAAAGCCGAAAAGAACGGCCTCCCACAAGGTAGCGCGCTCGCCCCCCTCCTTTTCAATATCTAAACAAACGACCAGCCACTTGAAACCCAACCCATCAAAAATCCAAATATGCAGCTTCCACCTGAGGAACCGAGACGCAAAAAAAGAACTGAGCATCACAAACTCTCAAACCATACCCACCCCATGTAACTTGGAGTTACACTGGACAGTTTAACGTCATGCCCAGGACGAAAAGTAATAGAGAACACCAACATGACAAACCCTACACTTAAACCCTCTATATTTAATAAAAAACAATTCTGGACAGGAATCCTGTATTGCAGGGGTGCCCAAAAGGTACATTGTGATCTACCAGTAGATCACAAAGGCTGTGCAGGTAGACCATATGGCATGCCCCTGTATATAATCTATCACTTGAATTAAGGTGACTTGACACCAGCTCAAATGTTGCACACAAACATCAGTAGCAAAAGTACAAAGTTATTGTGACAGTAATAATTGCTATAGTGTGTGTTCAGTAACAGGAATATTCCTGTCTCTCCAGCTCTTTAATAAATATAAAGGGGTTTAATCAGGAGTTGTAGTAGCCACAGGATAATCTAAGCGGTGGATATTGCTCTTGTCTTCATGTCTTTATGTATGTCAATTGTGTTGTTTGTGTTATGTCAAATGCGTGTATATGTGTTCTGCATACTTGGCTGCTGTGTTGCAAGATAAATTTCTGAACTGACAATAAAGTACCATATCATATATATCATATCATCACCTTATTTAACTAAATCACCACCTGGTGATGCTGGCCACCTCTGGTAAAATCGCCCAAGCCCTAATGTAAAAGGCCTTCCGTTACACCCTATTCAAACAATGGCCTATGTCAAGAGGGAGACTTAGGCCATATTATTTTGCCTAAGTCATAATAAAATGTGACTTAGGCCATTTTAACACACCTTTCAAAATGGGAGTGAATGGGACTGAATGGGAGGTACTGTTACCATGGGACTGATAGAATGGGAGTGAATGGGACTGAATGGTAGGTACTGTTACTATGGGACTGATACTATGGGAGTGCATGGGACTGAATGGGAGTGAATGGGTGGTACTGTTACTATGGGACTGATACTATGGGAGTACATGGGACTGAATGGGAGTGAATGGGAGGTACTGTTACTATGGGACTGATACTATGGGAGTGAATGGGACTGAATGGGAGTGAATGGGAGGTATTGTTACTATGGGACTGATACTATGGGAGTGAATGGGAGTGAATGGGACTGAATGGGAGGTACTGCTAATATGGGACGATACGATGGGAGTGAATGAGACTGAATTGGGAGTGAATGGGGTGTACTGTTACTATGTGACTGAATGGGAGTGAATAAAAGTGAATGGGGAGTGAATGGGACTGAATCGGAGTGAATGGGAGTGAATGAGGGGTACTGTTACGATGGGACTGTCACTCCCATTCAGAGTGAAAGGGAGTGAATGGGAGGTACTGTTACTATATGGGACTGTCACTCCCACTCACTCCCATTCAGAGTGAATGGGACTGAATGGGACTGAATGGGAGTGAATGGGAGGTACTGTTACTATGGGACTGTCACTCCCATAGTATCAGTCCCATAGTAACAGTACCTCCCATTCAGTCCCATTAACTCCCAATCACTCCCATAGTAACAGTACCTCCCTTTCAGTCCCATTCACTCGAAATTCACTCCCATTAACTCCCCTTCAGTGTCAAATGTCTTTGTGCTCTGATATTATTTTAAACACTCTGAGGCTGACCCTAAACCATGGTCTATTAAAAATAATTGGAATAAAACATTTTGCCTAAGTCACTTACTGCAGAAGTAATTTGGCCTAAATAACGTTTATAATTGCCTAAGTTAAAATGGCATGTTCAGATATTGGCCTAAGTCATTTTATCCTTACATGTTACATGATTGACATACACCTTTATTTGAATGTCAAGTCATATTTTTTGATATTTTTTGGAATTGAAATAATTTTAGAAATATAATATAGGCCTATTCTACATTTGGCACAGTTTTTTGTGTTTCCTGAAAACCTTGAAGGCAATTAGTTTAATAAGGTGACGATATTTAAAAAAAAAAAAATCAGGTAGGTGACACATTTTCAGCCAATCAGGAGAAAGTAGCTATTTATGAGCTTATAATGTTCCAGTTCTAATTTTGTCTGTTACAGTCATTACAATTCCACTTGTTTAATCTGTATCCTGACTGCGTTCCTGATTGGATAAAATTGCAGTTTCAGAAAATGCTTTTTCTGTTTAACAAAAAGCTGGAGAGACCGGGAGACCTCTGTTACTGAACAAACACTATAGCAATGATTACTGTCACAATATAGAGCTATTTAACACAATATAGCAATGATTACTGTCACAATATCTATTTAACACTGTTACTGAACACACTATAGCAATGATTACTGTCACACTATAGAGCTATTTAACACTGTTACTGAACACACTATAGCAATGATTACTGTCACAATACAGAGCAATTTAATTTAGGTAACCAAATGGACCCCAATAGTAGATCTTTACACTCTCAATAGTTCAATTGTTGTTAAGCATCTGCTTAATTTCCAAAAAACTACACAATTAGAGAATGTAGAAGATTGCTACTTTTGATCCTTTGATTATATAATGCTGATTGTAGCATAGTGGTTACTGGTTAGTGACTGAGCTTTGTTAACATGAGTGCCCGGCCAATTTCAAAGAATGTTTGTTGCTTTGCGCCAATTTACACAGAATGTTTGTCCTTTTACCTACCAAACAATACTATTTTCACCTCTAGTCGATTATTTATTCAGCATTTGAGCCATGGACCAACATTTGAGGGCATCTAGTCTCTCAGACCCATTTGAGCCACTGACCACCATTGTGAGAGTCTATTAATGTGAAATGGTGGTCCGTGGCTTTAACAGGTTATCACTTTTGGAGTTACTTGTTGTGTTTAGATATGTGAATACTACTCTTTAAAGCCGTGTTTCGGTAGCCGAGCGGGTAGTGTCGACGGTTAGTAACTTTAAGGCCCGGGTTCTACTCCCCGTCCAGGACTGAGAGTGTGTTTTCTTTTTACAAAACAAATTCGTTTTTGCATCTAGTCGAGGTCCATTCAGTATCTGAGCCACTGACCACCATTCATTGTGAGTCTATAAATGTAACGTGGTGGTCTGTGGCTGAAATACTGTGGCTGAAATACTGAATGAATCATCGACCTCGACTAGTCTAGCAAAAACAATTGTGTTTGTTTTGATAAGAAGGAAAAACACTCTCGGTCATCGACGGGGACATGAACTCGGGCCCGTTGTTTATAAGCCTTCGACACTAACCACTCGGCCACTGAAACACTGTTTTACATTTTTGTAAAAACATCATATATAAACATCATAACACGTAACTTCATAAGTGATAGACGTTTGAACACAAAAACAACAACAGCGTTAAGTATTAAATAACATACCTGCTCCGACGAGGGACACGATGCGTGGTGACGTGGCACTTCCAAACAAACACTGACCAAACTCACCTCCACGCATCTCTTCCGTATTTGAGGGTGCCGTCACTTCCTTCCGGGGTGAGGCCACGCCCGCGAGAGAAAATATATGACGTGGAACTTCCTGGAGTAGAATCCGGAAGTGGCTGACGTCACAACTTAAATACACAATACAGAGCCCGATCTCTAACTTGGCAGTGTCCTTGGTGGTGTACTGGACTAGTCATCTGACTTAGTCTTAGCCTCTTAATTTTGCCGGTTCGAACCCCGTTGGTAATTTTCCTACAACACGGAATGCTTGTTTTTGTGAGGTTATGGTTAGGGATAGTTTGACATGCATTAGACTGCGGACCCCCATTTAGTGGCATTTCTATCTCTGGGACCCCCAGCCAGTAGCCTAACGGGGGTCCCCGCACACCAGCAACTGACAGGTAGGTAGGCCTACTGGGGGGTCCCCGGACACCTGCAGCAACTGACAGGTAGGTACTGCATGGGTTCCCCGGACCCCCCAGTCTGTGACTCACTGTGCTATTGTAGGCTATAGGCCTATTGTTATTGTCTCCACCAGGCCGAAGGCATGGGGGGAGAGTATGTTTTGCACTCCGTCCGTCCGTGTGTCCGTCCGTGTGTGTGTCGGTGAGCAGCTAATCTCGGCCACCGTTAACCCGGTCGATGCCAAATTTTGCACACACACTCCCTGGATGCCAACGATGAACCTCTGCCCCAAACTTTCCAGAACGGCCTGTTATAGCGCCACCAGGAGGCCGCTTTGTGCAAAACAAGTTTTTGCACAGTACACCTACAGATTTTGTCCAAACATCGTGCAAATTGGTACACAGTCTCTCTAGAGCCATTCAACGAAACGGGTCTTTCAGATTTCTCAGACTCCATCCTGATTGGTTAAGATTGGCTTCCAAAGTTCACAGGAGTGCTCAGTTTCAAACAAAATGCTGCAAATCATGAACACATCGCGTGATTTCCGTGAAATTCTGCATGCACATTCCCACTAGGCCGAGGAAGAAATGCCACATGAACAATTTCAACTCAGCCTCAAGGTGGCGCTATAACTGGCCGAAAAGTGTTTTTACCTCTAACTGCACGGATCTGTGGATAACTTTGTATGCCAACTCCCTAGTTTACTTTTGTTGCCCTTTTATCCAACCACCAGATGAAGGCAAGCTGCAATGTCCTACATTCCTATCCTGGTGGAGACCTGTGCCCAGAAGGGCACTTTTTCTAGTTATTGAAATGTGTCTTTGTTCATTCTGAACCATCGCTACATTGCAAAAGACCCTACTGAGTCAAATTGTTCTCTGAATATCTGCCCCAGAGTGCCCGGTGTCGATAATTAGGTTGCATTTTTTTGTACCTGAATTAAGTGGTGTTTACCAAAGTTAAAGCGGCTGAATATTTTGGCATATATCTTTTTATATTTCATATAAAAAATTATACGTTCAAGTTTTTTATTGCTGTACATTTAATAGAAATATATGAATATAGTCATTGTTATCCAGTGAAATTAGTGATTTAGCAGAGGGACCGAACACTTTTGCAAGGCGTTGCATGCATGTCACATTCTCACTGTGGCTGAGCCCTCCCTAAAGGTCTGATCTTAGATTCACATCAGGTCATTAAAAATGGGACTTACTGAACAGCACATGTAGGAACGCTGTGTAGGAAGGTATAGTGTTCAATGGGGTAATTACAATATTCTATTTTATTCCCTATTATCCAATGCACATTATTCACAATTGGAACAGCAACAGTAGACTAGCAGCAACTAGATCATTAGAAATCTGAAGAACACAACAGGACTGCTGTTTGTAATTATTGCAGTTCCCCACAGAAGCATCAAACTAATATTTTAGTATATATATTTTTCCTGCTTTCCTGATTATTGTCTCCACTAGGCCGAAGGCATGGGGGGAGAGTATGTTTTGCACTCCGTCCGTCCGTCCGTGTGTCCGTCCGTGTGTCCGTGTGTGTGTCCGTGAGCAGCTAATCTCGCCCACCGTTAACCCGGTCGATGCCAAATTTTGCACACACACTCCCTGGATGCCAACGATGAACCTCTGCCCCAAACTTTCCAGAACGGCCTGTTATAGCGCCACCAGGAGGCTGCTTTGTGCAAAACAAGTTTTTGCACAGTACACCTACAGATTTTGTCCAAACATCACGCAAATTGGTACACAGTCTCTCTAGAGCCATTCAACGAAACCGGTCTTTCAGATTTCTCAGACTCCATCCTGATTGGTTAAGATTGGCTTCCAAAGTTCACAGGAGTGCTCAGTTTCAAACAAAATGCTGCAAATCATGAACACATCGCGTGGTTTCCGTGAAATTGTGCACGCACATTCCCACTAGGCCGAGGACGAAATGCCACATGAACAATTTCAACTCAGCCTCAAGGTGGCGCTATAACTGGCCGAAAAGTGTTTTTACCTCTAACTGCACGGATCTGTGGCTAACTTTGTATGCCAACTCCCTAGTTTACGTTTGTTGCCCTTTTATCCAACCACCAGATGAAGGCAAGCTGCAATGTCCTACATTCCTATCCTGGTGGAGACCTGTGCCCAGAAGGGCACTTTTTCTAGTTAATATTGCAGTTCCCTTGACAAGGCACAGAAGCATCAAACTAATATTTAAAGACCTAAGATTTAAAGTCAATGGAAAGGGAGACAAATTATTCTAAGGGGAAATAAAAGACACATTCCTCTTAATTAGCCCTCAAGCAACTGACCTCACTGTTGGCCAGGGAGGGTGAGGCTACACTCTTTTTCACCTGACTGCATGAGGAGTTTCACCAGGTGGTTGCGCCATCTCTCCCTGATCCCTCCCGAACAAACCCTATAATGAACCCTGACAAACCAGCGGGCTCTGCGAGTACAAAGATGAGTTCCCAATGAATGCCAACTGTGTTCATTGGAGGGCTCGACCAAGGCACCCTTGCCATGAATTGAACCCCTGGTCTCTCTGGGTGAGAGTTTTAAGTCAACGCGCACCCGGCACCTCACCTCAACCTCAGTAAGCTCAGTAAAGGATCATGTACCCATGATCCTTTTGCCGTTTTCACTGAAAGATGACCCTAGTGATTATATATCTTATGATGATAAGAGCGCCCCTCACTACACACAAGTGTGATTTCTTTCTTTGTTTCTTTTTATGTTGTCCCTCATACTGAAAGACTCAGGGAGACATACATATACCTGATTATTAGCATCCCTATTCTCAAAAGGAAAAGCTTTGAACTTGTTTTTCAGTTTCAAGCATCTTACAAATGGAATTGAACTATACATCTGGGCTTTAGCCAGGTCCAAGGAGCCACAGGAAAAGATGTATTGATGAAAAGAGGAGGAGGGAACATGCATTTCATGTGAATTAGGCTTGCCTCATCTTCTTCACTCCCGCCACAGGATTCTTAGCAGAAATAATACTTGCCCTAGAGAGCGATTCCGAGGGTACATTATTTTGTGAGACAGCTATCCATTCTTTTGTTCGTGGAGCAATTAAGGGTTGGAGACACCTCGGGTCATATTGCAGCTCTTCAAACTAGCTTGCTCTGACAATCTGTAGTGCATTATGTGGGGGTAATATACTGTATGTAAGTGGCTCTGTGTGTGTGTGTGTGTGTGTGTGTGTGTGTGTGTGCGCGCGCGCGCCAGAGTGTGCCTGCGTGCATACTGCATACGTGCATGCTTGTGTGTACATCCTTGTGTGCGTGTGAGAGTGCGCGTTCACTTGGCCAGGGAGGTAAGCACTCCTGCTGATCGAGGGTATTTTGAGGGGAGCTCCTGAGGTGTAGCGGGGTG